>NC_066343.1:42216465-42389432 GCF_022539315.1 Serinus canaria | reverse complement strand
GTTTCTGTGACCCAATAAGCAAATGCACTAAAAACAGGGATGCTCTGCAGAGGCAGATTTGGGTTGCATAGTGGACCTTGCATAAAACCTCAGCTACAGTGAAGCATGATTTATATAAAACCCTATGATCACAGGAGGTGCCTCAGGTACACACCTACAGCCACTAGCTGTTCTTTTCCTCAACACCACACAATCAGACATACCCTCCACTCTCTCCCAGAACTTCAGCCTCTACATACAAAACAACCACTCTCAAAAAGCTCAGGATTTTGCTGCACCAAATAGGTGTTCCTCGTCTGCTCAGAAGACCTACCAGATTGTCATAAACAATGTGACTGTGCCAGCCAGATGAAGACTACTCTCAGAGGGTATTTTTAGATGCAATATAATACTTTTGATCAGTCACTCCCTCAGTTTCCTCCTCTCCCAAAGAGCTTTTCCTTTTGGGCCATATGTTAGGATATGTCTCAAGTTGCATCTTTCCTCCCCAGTGTCAAGTGATGACAGGTGAATTGCCGCACTAAGTGCCGTGCTATATCAAAAGAGCAATTCCAAAGCTGCACTCCAAATGGCTACAGGGAAAGGAGTCCTGGTGCTAACTAAAAGCAGTATTTAGGAAAAATAAACACTATCTACCCCTTCTCTCTGTCATCTGCCAAAACATTCATTACTTGCTTCATTAATTTTGCTTGTTAGGCCCTCACTGTTGAGCTATTACTGTCATGTGGTCTAATTATGGTTACAATATATGTGTATATACATGCAAGTCAGTTCTTTTGCTAAACAGACTGGGTTGGTTTTCTTTGGTTGATTGGCTGGCTGGTTTTTGAGTCACACATAGCACAAGCCACTGTGTTTTGGACAATTTTTCTTTATTGTCTGTGAAGATAAAGCTTTTCTGAATGCAGGTTTTAACATCTTCTAACCCTTTCTTAATCTTGTGAGGTGAAATCTTAATTATTATAGCTTACCTTTCAAATTCACAGTGTATGCACAGTAATTATTTGCAGCTCAAAAATCACTATCTCCATAGTATTTATATTCTTCTGAATTAAAAAAAAAAATTACCAAAGAACATACTCTCAAACAGAATAAATAAACCTAGCTTCACTCTCTTCTGTGTATTGACATCAATTCCACCAGCAGGAATCCAGCATTCAAATGGTAAAAAATGTCACTCTTCCCTTTCCCCATTATATTCTGAAAAAGAACAAATAAATCATTCTGCAACTGTAAGAGTATCATCACAAAGACTCTTACAAGACTCTTGCTTAAAATACTTTTACGTTCATTCTGCAAGAAACCTCACAGTCTAGTCATTATTATTATTTTTTGAGTGAGAAAGACAAGTTATGCAAACGTTCATAAAAAAATCACCAAAACAAAAGAGCAACTGCAGCATCACTGGGGCAATAGAAATAAGCGGATTTGGACTTCCACTACAGCCTGGAAGAAGGTCATGTATTGAATTAATTCTTTAAAAAAAAACCAAAACAAAATAAAACAAAAACAAACAAAAAACCCCCAAACAAACAAAACCAAAAACCAATAAGCATAACCAAAACAACAACAACAACAAAAAAAACCAACAGAAAAAGAAAGCCAACAATAAACAAAGAGGGAGGCGAACAAGAAGAAAGGAAGACTGAACAAGTGAGAGTTTTGTTGATGGTGGTAGTTTAATGACCTCCATTTTCGGTGCTCTTTGACTGCTTTCCAGCCGCTCCCCTCCTGGGCCCATTTCTGTGGCACGCTGGGCTTGGCTGGGTGCCAGGGTGACAATCAATGTCTAAGCAGCCTCTTCGGCCAGAGATTATTCCTTGAGTCCCTTTGTTTTATTAGTGAGGAGGTGGGGGGCCACAGGGGTGATTTCTAAACTGAAACAGGATGTCCCGCTGCTGTCCCAGGCTGTGAAAGTCTCCATTTCACCGGCTGCACCGGTGGTGCAAGATGGCTTAAGTTAATCCAGTGAGACTAGGCTGCAGATTTCTTCTTTAGCTCTTTTCCTTCAGACACAAAAACCTCAGAGGGATGCCGCCTTAACTGACAGCTCTAGGGAGGCTGTTGCTCAGGATAATAAGCCAGCTAGAAACTATCATGTTAAAACATATCTGAGCATGCCTATTATCCACAGACAGAGCTTTCCAAACTGTGATCCCAGACAATTATCCAAAATGCTTCAAGGAAATAAGTAATTTTGCAGGCATGCAAAATCACACACAAACAGGTATTAGTCAAATTGTTCTCTAATTCAGGCTTTTAGTTTTCTAATGCCTTGTGTAGCAAATCACATGTCAGCTTAAAAATCAGAAAATAGTAAATTAATCAGATTTTAGTTCAGCACCTATTGTTTTTGAACAATAAAATCTCAAAAATTATATGGTTGGTATGCATGAACAACACTTGCTGAGTATATTTGTATTGTCCACGTTTTTTATTAAAGGAGATAAGAACAGAGCAGGGCATGAGAAAATATTCTGAATACAACATTGCTAAGGTCTTACACAGAAAGCCTTCTCTAAAAAATAAGGGGGTTTTTTGTGTATGCTACTGGTATACCAAAATTTGATTCACACTACAACTATTTTTGGCTAGTTTAGATACAATTTTTTTATCTCTCCTTATTATGAAAAGAGTTTTTTTACTGCTGTCTTCAGAAATATTTATAAACGCAGTGTCGTATTTTACAGGTCACTTTAGCTTACTACATTATTATTATTATATGCATCCTAAAAGCTGACAAAATTTAGAATATTCAGCTTTCACGTTTTCCCAGCCATTCCCCAATTCCTTGCCAGAAGAGAGAGCACCACACCAGATAGAACTTCAACCACTTGCACAAAATTAGTCTCACTGGGTCCATAGCAAAACTGATGTTGAACAACAGGCTTCCTCAGACCCAAACCAGCAACTGGTGCCCCACCCTGAGCTATTCTGGATATCTGTCATGACAGTGATGCTTGGTTTCCTACACAGCCCAATGGATTTCAAACTAGTTGCAACGGGGGAAAAAAATTAATGCACAATAAAGTCCATACTTTGTGGATATGAAATGCAGTAACATGGATGAATGTAGACTTACCAGAGAAAACAAAGCAACAACAATAACAAAAAAGATAGGCTAGCAACGATTCCTATACCCTTGCATCCTGGAAAGCTTAAAAAGCAAAAATTAGAATAAAAGAGAAGGTTCATCTGCCAGGAGAGGCTTAGTGAGCAGACAGGCTTTGGCCAGTTCTGAAACTTGTGCAAAGCACAGTATGAAGATCTTAATTTCTGGCTTGAAACCTTGGGTGCTGCTTTCAGGCAATGTAAGATTAGGTGTTTCCCATGTTGTCACTTGGGGAGCAGCTGTATTTCACAGCTGTACTTCACAGCCACTAGGTGCCTGGACAGGAACAGTAGATTCACAGAAAAAGAGGCTTCTGTCAGTTGTGAGATTCTCCCATCCACGGAACGGACTCAGTGCAGTTTGCAGACACTTGTCTGTCCTTGTGGTACTAACTGTCCTGGATGTTCCTGCTTCAGTACAAACACAACTGGACACACTTTAACAGGAGAAATGTTTTACCAAATACACAGCTACTGTAGTTGTCCTTGTAAAACTGGAATGGAGAGGGGAAAGCAGCATTATCACTACAAATGATGTGAGATATGACCCAAGAGACAGTACCTGTACTACAGCATAAATTGCCCTTAGTGCAGTCATGCCTCTCTCTCTAATCAAGGCCATCTTAACATAATAACACCCTGTAATAAGTACTTCACACTGAACACCTTGGTGAAGAAGAGAAAAGCAAAACAGCGCCAATATGAAGATCTACATGTTTGAATCACTCTGAGATTTCTTTATTGCTGGGCAAGGAGAATCTGTACCTGCCAGGCAGACACCTCAGGAACTACCTACTGTTGTATTTCATACCAGGAGGAGCCCAAAATGAGGCAGCTTCCATCCTTCTTCTAGTTTCTTTGCTGTCTTCTTTCCATACACCATCAGTTATGCTTTTCTGACCTTCATATTTATTTTTCTTTTTAAAGGAGCACTAGAACCATTAGATGCAATGGTTATAGTCAAGTAAATAACTTGGAAATTACTTTTTCTGCTTGGGAAGTAATAAGGATTTAAGTCAACACAGAAGACAGCCACTCTCACCAGTCAGGGTGAAATATCACATGTGCACACTATGCTTGCTGAGGATGAAAACACTCCTGAAGAAGGAAGAATGAAAGATGTCAAAATTTCCTGAGAGACAGACACACAGCTGAATGTTGCAAACCTCTTTCACCTCCAACGCTATGCAATACATATGTTATTAATTTCCAGAAATCAAACAATATTAACCAGTAAATATTTTTTTATTTTATGACCATATAAATATGGGGATAACCACCCCACTGAGCTGTGGCTTGACTCAGAGCTGGAAAGGAAACTTGTAAGTGTCCATGGCTCCCCATTCAGCATTGCTCCCTATATCCTTCTGGGACTGCACTATTTCAACCACTAGTAGTGCTATCAGCATTGCAAAGGGTCTTTACCATCCCTTCCCTTCTTTTAGGGACTACTTTTTCAGTTCAAGAGTAACACATATGTTCATATGAGCACAGATGCTTATATGAGCATGAATTTGAATGGCTGTGTGAATGTAAACTGCATGCACAAAGCACCTGAGCAAGAGCACACTAACAATTCACATTGAATGAATACAGTAGAGATTATTCCTTTCCTTGTGATCAACTTGTTTGAAGAATTATTTAAATTCCTATATTCCAACATCTAACAACAGAGAACTCTACTGTGTAATGGAAATTCTTTTGAATTATTTTGTGATTATACACACCAGAAAAAAATTGCGATCTATAGGTGCACAAAGGATAGTCCTGGCTATTAAAAAGGCAGCAAAAGTTACTGTGCACTTCAACATACTAAAGAAAATTTTGTGGGACTAATTGTGTGGGCTTTTGTGGGCTTTTGAGCCATCTGCTTTTGTGGGCTCAAAAGCAGATGGCTTAATTATGTGTTATGATTTTTTAAAATTGTAATATTTTTGTAAGTCACTGTGATTCTGACACGTAGAAATTCTTTACCATAGGTTGCATGGATATATTTGTGTATGTGTGAAGACAATTTCAAGAACATTTTTGGTGTCTAGGGCAAGGTTCAGAGACCTACAATGTAGATGTTATTACTGATCTCGGATTTAATCTCTGAGGAAACCCAGCCATGCCAGCAAGTCATTTGTAAAGACTTGCTGGCATGGCATCCTCAACTCTTTGGAATACTTTCTCTCTTGAATTTGAGAAAGCTTCTGGCAAGCTGTTTTCTTTAGCTAGCCCATGCATTTTTTTTTCATCCTGTGCTCCTGAGAGCAGAACCAAACTGAGACAGCAGAACCAAGCCACAGTAAGTGCTCAGAGCTTTGAGCTCAGTTTTAGAATTACAGCTGATTCTGCAGATGATGCAGAACTTGTGTGCAGTGAAAGTAGCAGGGATTGTTTCCACACCTCAGGCCCTTTTGCAGTGTCCTGGCCTGATGGTCCCTGCCTCCACTTCTTTACAATTTCAGACAGCTGCAGCAATAACACATTATGGCCAACACAGGTGCATGCCTCTGCTAGCTTTTCATGGCTTTGTAGTAGCCTTTATAGGCAACAGACTGTGTGTGTGATGAGAGGAAAGGAAAAAGTGAAAATAAAATATTAAGTATTATCTTTTTTCTTTCAGGATCTGAAAGATCAGATAAGGCAACATTTAGCTTGCAAAGACATCAGTGTAGAGAGTTGTGTTTAAAAAAGCACTCTCACATCACATGGTGTAAGGACTGCTGCTCAGTGTAGTTTTCCAAAGGCTGTAAAAATCACTTTAAAATTCTCTCTTACCTGTTTCCCCGCCAGAAGGCAGGGAGTCCACAGCATCTGAAACAGCTATTCTTCCCACAGCCTCCCTAGAATAAGAGTTAACTGCACATTGAGGGTGACAAGGCCTGCTCATGGAGGGGGGTCGTTGTTGTGTTGGCTCTCTTCTCTCTTTTTGATTCATACTCAGAGCTTCTAACATTTTCCAGTGACAGAGCAGAACTCCAGCCCACCTGTTCTGTAGGCAACCACAGTGTGTCTTCCACTTAGCAGTCACTGTGCTGTGCTATAAAACAAGGTTAGAAACACAAATGCTGCTTTGAATATTTAATGTAAGATACAGTGCAGAGTATTGGTCTGCTAAAGATGTAGGAAAGTCACAATCAAATTATCTTTTACTGTCTAGACAAAATGCATGAAAAAATCTGCAAGCACTGAACTATGCAGCAATTTACACTGATTGTAACTTTGAAATATGTCATCATATTGCAAAGCTCTTATAACCTTCTCAGTGATTTCTCATGGGCAGCTCCTCACAGCAATGACTCCTTCACAGCCAACAACTCCAACTCCGTTCACAGCACAGCCAACAAACCCCAACTCTCCCCTCTACCAGCCAACCCTCTCTTTTGTAGCACTCTTCTTATTGGATAAGCTGTGGCCTATTAAGGACAGGCCTGTTGCTAATCTTTTGTAATTAGTACAGCTGCATCTCCTCAGGTGTGAGACTACCTTCTGCACTATCTTTGTTTTCTTACATTCTATCCCTCTGCAATTCCCCCTTTTATTTTAATTACAGAGTTGCGGCATCTCTAGAAAGATATGTTTGAGTAAATTGATATTATAACATTCACATATCTCACAACTAACAGTATACAAATGTTCAGGCAACACATCACAGTAAGAACATGCATTTCTAAATTCTGATTTAGTTTTACTTTTCACAGTCTAGAACATCAACCTAAGGCTTTTCTTAAACTAATGTTGTGTTTACTATCTTCTGCAGGGCCCTTTGAAAAAGACAGTAAACCCAATACAAACATCTTTAGTGTAATTTCTATATAACTTCAGAATGTGTCTGTGGACTGACCTTGATTCATTACTCAAACTTACATTGCATATTATCAGAAACTCTTATACTTACACTTCTAGAATATTGACAATATCAATTGCTGTACAGCTTTATGAGGCAACTCATAAGAATAAGCTAAAGGCTAAATATTAGGATAGTAACAAATCAACAGTCACATAATTTTATCAATAGCTATATGACTTGAACAACATTGATCCAGTATCTGTGACGTGTACTTATGCTTACAGAATATAAACTTTCACTTATGCCAATCAAAGATTAATAGTTGCAATTCACAAACAAAGTGCACGTTTCATCAGCAAATGAATACAAATGAATCAGCAAATGAATACTGAATGAAAGAGCTACTTCGTCCCCAGCTCCAGCTGCTGTTTTATTAATTCTCTTCTTCCTTTTGTAGTTCTTTGTTGTATTAGTTGGCCCCTGCAAGCCTCTCTTGCCCTGCTCTGTTTTCCATGTAGATGAAACAATCTGTTCTTCTCTTGGTATGTCATTTCCCATTGTGTCCCCAGCAGCTCACCTGTACTCCAGGTGTCAAAGTCTATCAGGTCCTGATTAGGCAGCATCCCCTGCTGCTCTCAGTGCTACACTGGGCTCCATCTCCGGCTGCACCTCACCCTACAGCCCACTCCCCAACCACATCAGGCTGCTGTGGAGATGGCCACTGTATAGTTTTAGAAGGTTTCTCTTACATGCTGTCTACACAGCTCTGACTCCCAGAGCTCCATGTTACAGCTTGTGTCCTTCTTCTTGGGGATGGTATTTCATACATAGTCCAGACTTCTGGGTGCTCAGGTCTGCTTGGCTATGATTCATCTGGATTTTTAGGCTCTCAGGCTCTTGGTCTGCCTGACTCCACCATCTTACTGCTCTTAGGTCTGCAGTCATCTTCCTGAATCACCTTGGGATCACACTGCTTAATACTTAAATCCTTTTTCTCCAAACCACCACAGGATCATCTCCTTACTGCTCTCTCTACAGTTCTCTGCCCAAATCACCATGGGATCACATCGGGCTCACCAATTGTTCTCATCATACTGCAAAGCTCTCATAACCTTCTCAGTGATATCTCATGGGCAGCTCCTCACAGCAATGACTCCTTCTTCTTCACAGCCAACAACTCCAACTCTATTCACAGCACAGCACAGCCAACAAAACCCAACTCTCTCCTCAACCAGCTAACCCTCTCTTTTGTAGCACTCTTCTTATTGGATAAGCTGTGGCCTATTAAGGACAGGCCTGTTGCTAATCTTTTGTAATTAGTACAGCTGCAACTCCTCAGGTGTGAGACTACCTTCTGCACTATCTTTGTTCTCTTACATTCTATCTCTCCACATGTAACAACATCTTTCTTCTTCTAGAAACATTATTTTCTATTGTTAATATTTCTGCTCCCTTTTTTAGTTCATAAAATCATAGAAGCATAGAATATGCTGAGTTGGATGGGACTCATTAGTGTAATCAAAGTCCAGCTCCTGGTCCTTCACAGGACCACCCAAGAGTCATACTATGCACCCAAGATCGTTGTCCAAACACTTCTTGAACTCTGTAAGGTGCTGTGACCACTGCCTTGGGAAGCCTATTCCAGTGCCAACCCACCCTCTGGGGGAAGAACCTTTGCCTGAAACATAGCCTAACCCTCCCCTGACACAACTTCAGGCCATTCCCTCTCGCGCTGTCACTACACAGAAGAGGTCTGTGCCTGCCACTCCTCTTCCCCTTGTGAGGAAGCTGTAACTGCAGTGAGTTAGTCTCCTCTTCCCCAGGCTGAACAGACCAAGTGACCTCAGCCACTCCTCATACACCTTCCCCTCAAAGCTCTTCACCATCCTCATGGCTGTCCTTTGAACACAGTCTTTACTACCTTTACTACCTTTTTTACATTGCAGTGCCCAAAATTCCAGCACCACTCGAGGTGAGGCTGTCCCAGCTCAGGGCAGAGCAGGACAATCCCCTCCCTTGCCCAGCTGGCCATGCTGTGCCTGATGCCCCCCAGGACAGGGCTGGCCCTCCTGGCTGCCAGGGCACTGCTGACTCATGTTCAACTTGCCACTTACCAGGAACTACAGGTCCCTTTCCCCAGGGCTGCTTTGCCAGATCTTATTCCCCAGTCTGTCTACACATCTGGACTTACTCCATCCCACCTGGTAATATCCCAGTCATCTACAATTGAAATGTTGAGACTATAAATTTCTTTTCTGGTTTCTTTTTTTTGTTGCTGTTGTTTTGTATTTCTTTTTTAGGGTTTTTTGGCTGGTTGGTTGGGGGATTTTTTTGTTTGTTTGTTTTTCCTAAGACATGCCTCTGATTTCCCAGCAACATCATCTCAGACATGCTGTTTGAGAAATCTTAGAAAGTGCCTTTTCAAAGCATTAGTGCTACATTCTTCACAATGTGTTTCCATTGTATTAATTAATATACAGGTTGTATTCTCCTAATTCCCTGTGTGTGTACTGTGTGTCAGACTGGCACAATGTGGGGGCTCTGCAGCAAGTCTGCTGAGAGGGAGAACACTAGTGACTGCAGATGGAAAAGAAAGGAACCCATATATTGTCAAAGATTCAGAATCATAATCTTTCAAGCATTCTGTGGCTGAATGGAAAATTGGTACTTCAGGACAATACTTTGTGGTACATAAAAAGATGGAGACAGAGAAAAGGAATGTTGACCAGGACAATGAGTTTCTTTGTTTGAGGCACTGAAAAAGAAGAGGGGAATAACAAGCCTCTGTAACTTCTTCAAATGCAAAATACTTGAGGTCAGTGTTTCCAGGGTCTGTAGCTTTTGAATCTTGGTTTTGGTTTTGGTTTGTTTTTTTTCTTTTATATGGTGACTCTCCTTCATTTCTTTTGTTTTGGGAAGTAGTAAAGATGGCACTGAAAAAGTCTTGGTCATGAAATCTGTGTTCTGGTTCTTTTTCTGCCACTGACCTTTCACATGATCTGAAGCAAATAATTCTAATAAGTCTTCTTTTTCCTATACGCTTGATAGCTGATTGCCAGTCTACTTTCACAGATACTAACCAACTTTAGGGAGCTCTCCAAAGGTTTGAAGATGTTCCTCTGCAATGCAGTGGAGACCAGCATTACGAAGACAAAGTCACACTTAGCCCTTTATGAGGGAGCTGTCTAAGAGGTGAGTCTCAGTGGCACTCACAGCACTTTTGAGACAGTCTCTTATAACTACTGAAGCTGGAGTCAAATAAATGGACCATGAGATGTTATGAAAACTGGCTTAACTGCCAAGCTTAAAGAGTTGTGTTCAGTAGCATGAAGTCCAGCTGCAGGTCAGTCAGCAGCCATGTGCCCCTTGGGTGGGTCCCAGGGCCAGTAAGATTTCATTCCCTCATGAATGTCCAGAAAGACTAGACAGGGTTTCTAGGTGACACAAACCTGGGAGGGGTGGTTGCTAGACTAGCTGGGTTGTTCAGCCACCCAGAGATACTTGGACAAGCTGAAGAAATGGTTGACTGAAATCTCATGAGGACTGACAAAAGGAAATGTCAAGCCCTGAATTTGGAGAGAAGTCAGCCCATACACCAGCACGTGCCTGGATGTTGACTGACTGGAAAGACGCTTTTCAGAGGAAGTCCTGAAGAGTCCTTGAGGGCAGCATTTGACTGTGACTCAGCAATGTGCTCTTGCAGCAAAGAAGGCCAACAGCCTCTTGTGCTCCATTAGGAAAGTGCCAGGAGGTGCAGGGAAGTGATCCTAACCCTCTGCTCAGCACTGCTGAGACACATCTTTGTGCTGGACAAGTTCTAAGTTCTGCTCTCTGCACAAAAAGTGTTGCATGGACATAATGGAGAAAGCACAGTAAAGGACAGGAAAATGGTGAAGGAACCAGAGCATCTCTTCTACCAGGAGAGGCTGAGAGAGAGCTGTGACTATAAATCTGGGGAAGAGCAAGCTGAGAGGCATGTGCACAATTATCTAATAGAAAGGTGTGAAAAGACTGAGACAGATTTCTCAGTGCTGCCCAGTTAAAGACCACCAGACAATGGACACAAACTGAATTTTGGGAAATACTACCCAAACACCAGAAAATCCTTGGTTGTGAGGTGGTTGTTCTTGCACTGGACTAGGATGCCCAATGAGGTTGTGAAGTCTCCACCCTTGGAAATTCTAAAACCCTGACTGGACCATGAGCCAAGCAATCTGCAGTGGTTAAGCTTGTTCTGAGCGCAGTGTGATGGTCTAGATGATCTTCAGAGATCCCATCCATCTTAAACTGTTCTGTATGTGTTGGGATTAGCCTTGCAAGCTAGTGACAGAGATATCCTTTGGTGGTTCTTAGCAGTAATTTTTTGCCAAATCTGTAACAGAAAACTTACAGAAGCAAAACTCTGTTGTTTTGTTGGAACAGCTGTTCTGGTCTGTGGTTTGGTTTTTCCGCAGGTGATTTTAAATGAATGAAAAAGCTTTTTCATCAGCAATGAAACAAAAAGAAACTGCTAAACTTCAGTTAAATTCTTTCTATCACAGATCTGCTCAAATCATGCCAAGGTCTCTTTGTCCACCAGTTTTTGTTTCCTGAGTCTGACTTATTTGCCTAATCATGGCTCTGCCACCTTCAGCCTCCAAGGACATGGGATGATTCTGTCCTTGTTCAGGAAAATGCCCCATGTTTTCTCTGCTACATAGGCTCTGCACTGATATAGTCCTGTGTTTGAGACAACAAGAAAAGATTACAGTGAAAGGGTCGTTCAGGTACACCAGCAGTGTTGCTAATGAACACGAAAGAACTAGACGCACACGGCTGCTCTAAGGTGAAGAGCAAAAGAGAGCGTTTATTTCTTGACCCCAACATTTATAGTTTTCCAAAAGTGACAGTGGATTGGAGGGTGACAGTGCCACCTCTCCAATGCCACTGGACAAACTACTAGTCTATCAAGTCTCTCCTCCTCCATAAAGGAATGCAAAACAATGTGTTATTTCTAGACAGTGTGCAATAAAGTTCTCCACAAGGAGGTAAACATCAGAAGGCTTAGAAAATCCTAGAAAATCAGGGCGACACCAGCAGCATTCAAATAAGTCTGTAATCTCTTCTAGTATATTTTGAAGCATGACTTCAAAAAAATAGTAGCTAGTTTAATGGCTCCTCAAGACAAATCTGTTTCAGCATCCCCATTCCTGAAAGGATGTGGGTGAAGTTTCCCATATGGATTACAAAGAGTCAGAGATCTTTTTTTCCAGTTGGAAAAATACCTAGAAATCCCCATAATGAAGCAAAGGGATTTCCAGCTGTGACTTATTTCTTGAACTACCCTATGTCAATTGGATCTCATGGAGGAGATGAAAAAATTGTCATGAGTTGAGATAGTACACTTCCTTTTTTTTTGTGTTCTATGGCTTAATCAGTCAAAATTTAGAGATAGCAATGCTACGCTGAACTATGGTTAAGGAAAGCATTTCAATCATGCCTGTGAGAGGAGCTCTAAATTCACCCTGAGAGAGGAAACAGTACCCTATTTCTACCTGGATTTTTTAATTTATTGTTATTACATACAAAGTATGGTGTTTGGCTTAACCACAAAAAATAAAACATTCCACATTGCAATTGCTGTATTTTCAAAGATTGTATATCTATTTTCCCTTGCTTTATGCAGTGAAGAAAAAGATAACATGATGCATTCTTTTTCATCTTCTCCTGCAGCAGAAACTTGGGCTATGACAACCAGCTTAGGCTTTCCAGACCTGTTGCAATTGTAGCTCAGTATATCTTCATACAGAAATAAAAGGCAGAGATGAATTTCTTTTCTTGGCACTTTTGACAGTGACACAGGGCAAGACTAATCTCTAACATACAAAATTTAAGCATTTAGAACTGGTATCAACACTTTGATGGGCCCATTTCTAAAACAAGCACAATAAATGTAATTTCATCTAGGCAACATCCAAGCATACCCATCTGCTGCTGAGGCACACAGCTGTTTCTTTTTCTTAAGTGATGCTTCTTGTCAGTTATTTTGAGGAGAGGACTTAGAATATATCTGAAACTTCAGTTTAGTCTGATCATAGCAAAGGTTTAGCCCAAAAGGCACCTGAATTTTTACAACAGTTTGCACATATTTACATATGGTTCAACATTCTTCCAGAGGAGGGAACAAGTAAGAGCAGCTTACCATTTCCAAGATAAAATGAAGACCCAGGTTCTCAAGGCTGTCATAACATTTTCTACTGAGATTTACCATGGTTTTTCCATAGATTGAGGAGATAGTACATAACAAAAAGGTCAAGACCTCTACTTCCCACATGAGGAGGCTGGACTGCACGAATACTGGCAACAAAGCACAAGAAAATTCATCAGCTAAATTAACAGATGTGATGTGTGAAACTCTTTATATTTATTAGCTTACAATGTGAAGACGAGCATGTTATCAGGATTTCTTTTTCAAAAGCAAAACACTGCTGGTTAATAGTATCAAGATGTTTAGTGTTTAAATAAGGAATCTGGGTATTTCACTCTCCATTCCACATGAATATTCTACCGTGAGAGCTGCAGTTGTTTCAGATTTCCTACTTACACCAAGTAGAATTGATGCCAGACAGCAGGTTTGCTTGTACAGCTGAGCTAAGTTTACAGCCCCTCTCACTTTTATGGACCCAGAGAGCTGACTGGTTTGCACGCTTCATCCGCTTGAAATACAATCAGGGCACAGCGTGGAGAGGAAAACTGTTGGTGAAGTCAGAAGTTATTAGATTTTCATCAGTTTGTTTCCGTAAAGCAAATAGTGTTCCCAGTGCCCCCAGTGTTTTCAATGTCAGCTCTTCAAAACCTTCGCTCTGTTCATCATGCTTATGATGCATAAGGTCATGAATGTTACCCAGTGTAACTGAGTGCAATGTTTATAGCTAGGTAGCTTAAGTCACTGCAGTGTCTTTAATAAACTGCTGAATTTCTGCATCTCCTGTTGGCACAGTAATTACAGGAGGTAAATAATGGGGAATGGGGGGCGGGGGAAGTTACCTTTAATCATATGCCTGCTTTTTAAGAAGGGGTTGTAGTATGGGAAAAATCTTATCAAATGTAAATCAACATGAGTCATGAGGAGTGGTGCTTCAGATATCATGAGTTTAAGTCTGACCTCTTCAATTTTTCATCTTATTTTAATAAGTAAACACTAATTGTCATCAACTTCTCTTAAAGTAACAAAGAAAACAAAGGCCACACTTCTTTTTATTTTTTAATAAGAATAATACTGATATTTTTCAACTGTAATGTGCTTAATTTTAACAGACTACCCCTAGCCTAAAATTTTTCATTGAAAAATATCAGCTTCTGAAAACAGCAATTATATCAAAAGATATTATAAAAAATTTGCTACTTATTAAATTCCAATTTGAACACAGTAGGCCAACATAGTTGTTCCATGTAATGTAATATTTTCATAATTGTTCCATGCAATGTAATATTTTCTTCACTGAAACTCCATTGAAATCCCAGAAGTCGTCCTGTGTAAGCTATAGGAAAATCATAAGTGGCATATCCAGTATGACAAGGAGATATCCAAAACCAGAACTCTGGTAACTTACTGGCAGAGTGGTAGCAACAAGTCTCACAAGGCTGGATGCAGGTCATGAGCAAGGTGTACTAATTCTACCCATGTCTTTCTCAGATACATACAAACACCAGTTGTTAGGTGTTTTACCAGTCTGGTCTGCTGGCTTCAAGATGCCTTACCAATGTCTCCCCTTTCCCATGGCACAGGAGATTTCTGAATAAATGCCAGTAAGAATTTCAATATTTTGCTCTTGTCTGGGTACATTAGTGTGCTTTGACTTTGAGTTCATTACATCCAGCATTCAAATGTCACCAAGTGTGGGATACAAGATTTCAGCAGCTGAACTGTGCATAGCTCCACAGAAAAGCACAGCATATCATTTCCCTTTAAAGTATGACAGGAAATTGTATAGGCAGAACACAGATTATCTGAAAGTGGTGCTTGACAGAAAGATCCAAATGCAGCCTTCAGTTATGACAGATGTCCATGGCTAGGATTCACTGTACATCTCAGTAATGGGGAAAATGTGTTTACACAGACTGTATACGATGAAAAACCAAGAAGTAAATAAAGCAGCATTTGATTTTGGTCTCTAGCTGAACTAAGATATTTGGTCCATTCTAAGGATTATTGCTGCACAATAGTTATGCTTTCCAGATGCAAGGGAGGATGTCCTCTACACTGCTGGGCCGTATTTTCAAGGGATTAGAGGTAAAGATTTTGATTTGGAGGATGCACGAGGCTAGGTGGGCAGCGGAAAAACGACCAAGTGAAGACTTGCAGAACCTCTTGCCAGGAAGAGATGCTATCCAGCATCAGTAAGGGTCAAAAATGCTGCAGAGTGGAGGCAAGCTGGACTTAAATGTCTAGAGATACCCATTCTGAATGGCCATGTGGAAAAGCAGAGGTTTGCAGATGATTTTTGTAGGAAAATTTGTTCAGAGATAACCTAAGGTATGGTTTCTTATCTAGTCTGTCCGTTTCCACCTGCTGTTGGTTGGTATCTGACACGGTGGCAGCAGTACCTTGTAGTGCCAGCCCTATTAAATGTGTAGGGACAGAAATTCACACAGTACAATGTATTTTGCAGGTTACTGCAGTCTTGTAACTGTGCTAAAGGAAGTACTGCATGGCATTTAAGAAAATAACATGGAGACCACTCATTTCTATGTCAATATGCTTGTATATTTTCAGCCAAGAGAGCCTGCACCTTAGTAGGATACAAATGTCAATGACCTAAGTTCACAAGTTACTTTTAAAAGAGGTAAGATTTCAGAAAAAATCCTACAAGAAATAAATTCTAAAGGATTTAGAAATAATCAAATACATTTTGGAAAATCACCAAGTTTAGCACTTGTATTTTTTTCATCAAGAAGCTTGTGCTAGTGTTTAAAAAAAAGTTGTATTTACATAAACTAGGAAAGCATTCATAAGATCATATCATTTCACTGTGCCACATCTGTATTTTGTAAAGCTCACTGCATACTACTGCTTCTTATTTTCATCTTCTAAAACAGATCAACACAAAATAAGAAATAGAGAGGCAGGTCATGCTTTGCCAGGCAGGCAAAGTTTTGTGTTCCCTGTTACATTAAATTCAGAATTAATGGGATGAAATTTTCATCTCCATTCACCAAGACCTCTGTTTCAATAGCTCCTCCGGGTTCTACATAGTAGTTGAAAGACCATTAAACTAGCATCCAAGACCTCTGCTGAGGATAGGCATGAATTAAAATACAGAGAGTAATCTCTAGATATCACATGCTATTGCCATGGGGGAGAAATAAGAGAATCACACAGAATCAATTAGATGAAACCTCTGAGATCCTGGAGTACACCTGTGACTGAACACAGACATATGTCAACCTGACACGGCACTAAATGCCACATCCAGTCTTTCCTTAAACACCCCCACGGACAGTGACTTCCCCACCTCCTTGGGCAGCCCATTCCAATGCCCAGTCACTCTTTCTGTGAAGAAATTCTTTCTGATGTCCAACCTACACCTCTTCTGGCTCTTGAGACTGTGGCCTCTTGTCCTGTGTAAATCTAAAATGTGAAATTTGTCTATATGTACTATAGCCACAAATAAATACTTAGAAAGCTTTCTGCAAAGTAGCTTACTACATAGAGAGCATAAAATATTAGAAATCTTTAATAATAGCAAAGAGGCTCAGTCCAAACTCTTGTAATTCATATTCTCAAATAAAAGAAAATTATTTGTTAAACAGGGCTTTAGATGCTTCAAGGCCAAGGCATAATCATCATCCAGACCAAATATTGAAAAAAATGTGGTTTAAGATACATTTTCTAAACCAGAGTTTGGGTACAATGCCTGCAAGGTACTTAGGATAATATCACAAAAGAAACAGTATTCATTCATATTCATTCCTTTAGAAAAGAAGTGAAACTTTAAAGAATGGGTTTTGTGATAGCACAGAAAAAAAAAAAAAGGCTGAAAGTATACTTCTTCTTGGTTCCTAATTTTGATCTACATTTTGATTACTGATTATAACATCTGCTGGGCCTGCTGAATCCTTACTTTAGGCTTACCACAAGATAGCACCTCAGTGAATAACTGCCTTAAGTGAAAAGGTAAACATTCTTTCAAGACTGTTTTTGAAGCACTTGCAATAATAGGCTACCAATCACTTACCTTGATTTACGGCATGCTATTCCCTGGAAGGAAATGATAAACCATTCCTAGTGTTCCCACATTTCAGTTAACATTTATGGGTATTTTATTTGCAAATAGAAGAAGTTAGTGAGGGAATGGATCTCTCAGAAGGCAGTTAGGTCACCGGCCAAGGTTTGAAGGAACTGCTTATATCCGGCAATCTTCATATTGCAATCTGGCGGAGATACTCCACCATGCCCAAGAGCATGACTTTGCTCCTTGTTGTCAGTGTCACCTGTCTACATGATCTTGGGTGTGCTGTTTTTACAGACCCACTGGCTATGATTTTCAGAAAGGCTGAAAATTTACTACGTCAACCAAAAAAAAAAAAAATTAATGGGTAATATTGAAAGGTATTCCTCTAACACTATATCACACCTTACAAAGTGGCTTGTATCTATTTAAAATGGAGGTAATGAAACCTAACCCCCCTCGATTGGAGCAGTACTTTGTATCCCAGCCAAAAGTGGTAGAGAACTATGAAAATACTGTAAATAGTTTCTCTGAGCTTACGGCCAAATGTTTTGTGCCCATTATTTATAGCCAAAATTATTCATGGGGGTTTATTTATCACATAATTCTGTGCTGCTTTGGTGATCATTTATTGTGGTGTTTCTAGGTGGGTTTTTCACAATGGTTCTGAATTTTTTTGTGGGCTGGGGGAGGTAACTGCCAAGAAATTGTCTATTTTGCATGCTTCTCACTGTGCACTGATTTCACAGGGCATAATAGATTTAGATCATAACTACTAACACTAGAAACATTTGCTTTTGACTCTGAAACAAGAACTTCTTCTGAGTATGTGAAATTTAAAATTCAAGACACACAATTCTCATGTATTTGTCTCAATTGCTCCTTGACTGTTTTACTATCAAAAAAAGTTGACATCTTGAAAAGGCAAATCAACTGTATAGTTCTTTGGAGGGAGGAAAAAACCAACCAAACAAAAACAAACTGTGCAGATGTCTCCAATCTTCTCCTCCATTTTCATAAAATATGAGGTGGCTGAGAACAAGTCAAGAGGAATTTAAGATCTGAGTACTCTTTTTCACTGTACAGATGTCTATTTCATCCTTTTTTTTTTTTCATTATGAGCCATAGCAAAGAGATTTGTTTGCCTTTAAAAGCAGAAAAAAATCAGATGTGAAGCTAGATGATGAAGACAGCTCACAACCCAGTGCATATGCATCTAACGGGGAACAAGAACTGCCAAGAACTTGAGAACTCTGACCTTTGGTTTTACAGGAGAAAGGGCCTAATTTGTGATCCCTTCATCAAAGAGGAGGGCCCACTGGCTCCCAGACATGGCACTGGCCTGTGACAGACACTTTGCATTAGGATGCTTTGTGTACTTCATTGCTCCTCTCAGCGTATCATCACCAATAACGAAAAGCAGAAAAACAGCAGATGTGAAGTTTTCTCTGTTTATTTTATTCACTCCATCTTTCCCACTAAATACAACAGGAAAAAAAGTATACCTTACTTTCTCTTAATTTCCTCCCTTTAGTCTTATTCCCTATCCCTAAATTTGCCAACAAGGCAAATTTCCTGTATGTTGTTGGTGTCTGAAGACAGCAACCACCTTGTCTAAAGAAAACTGAGTCCTGAAGTCCAAGGTTCATTAGACAACAGTCTTTCAGTAAAAACTAGTTAATACTTGTTTACTTAGTTCCCTTTACCTTCCTCTCAAGGGCTTTCTGTGGCTCCGGTGAGAAACAAGGCCTTGGACTACAATCACCTCAGTCTGACAAGGATTTCTGTATCATAAACAGTAAAATGAGGAGTAGTATTGTATTTATGGACTCTCCATGGTCTCACATATTACTACCTCCTAGTTCCCTTTAAGCAAGGAAAGGGAGACCTTTCACCCTACATTATTTTTAGGAAATTCCAGTGAAAACTAGTATCCAAGCAAAAATATAGTGGATTCTTGAACATGCATATATGTATATATTACACTTATATTTACACTTTGAATATTTTTGTATATTTTATATAATTATACATAAATATTATATATGTGTACGTGCATATATATATAAATATTATATATGTGTACATGCCTATTATATATATATATATATATTATATATATATATATATATACATAAAACCTGTGGTGCTCTCTTGCCGTTAATATTGCTGGGGAGCCAACATTCAAGTGATTATTTTTCTTATTTTAGCATTTCCACACCAGAGTATATTCAGTGCAGGGCTGAATCTAATTAGCATAAACGCAGCTATGTGAAGATCAAAACCCATGAAGATGTTTTGAAGATTGCAAAGGCTGGAAAAAAAGGCTTAATTGAATACAACCACAATGTGCCATTAATTTGAAAAGAAACATATACAAACTGCACGCTTCTAGGTATATAATTCCATTTTAGGAAAGCTAGGATGGTGAATGGTCATTTTCCCTAAAGGGACTAGCAAAGGGACATAAGACACTTGCTGGCATAGAATTACATGATTCAAAATACCAGTAGATAGATTACTGTGTTTTGTGCCATTAACTTCAGGTATGCTGATTCTCCATATCTATATTACGGTATTAATATAATATTCATAAAAAGATTGCCCAGCAAAAGAAAACTAGAGTACAAAAATAAAATAGAAGTAGTCAGCTGAGATAGCTTTCTCTTCTGCTCTGCGTATTTATGCATCATTTGCTTAAAATGAAATTTCACTCAACCAACCACCCACTGAGTTTTCTACTGCAATTATGTTTTATTGCTCTTTGAATGAGTGGGGGTTTAATTATCAGCCATCAGTAAATTTCTATATCCTCACCAAATTAATAGGCAGAGTAGGACACACTTTTCTTCCACTGTGAAGTTACTGCATCTCATATAGTTTAAAACCTGGTGTCTGTATATTTTTTCATATTTTCACCCAGGCTTCAGTCTTATTTAGCTATATGGGTCATCATGGAGATAACACAAGCCTGCAAGGAGTGAGGGTGGGAGGCTGGGAGAAGCATAGGAGCACTCCTCACATCACAATGTCAGACACAGCAAAGCAAGCTCGTGGGTGTCTGCAGCTGCAGACCAGAGAACACCAGGGTATGGGACAGGAAGGAGACACATTCTCCAAAGAGCTCCTTGGATGTTTGCTGCCAGGGGAAGGTTATGGACAGCTGGGAGTTCTCTGGCACAGGCAGAAGACCTCTGCAAGAGAGGAGATCTCTATATTCAAGGACAGAGCCTTCAAAGTCTGAACAGACTTCAGCTCTGCCCTTGATATTAAGTCCCTTAAGGTTTGAGCCTCTCAAGATTTGAGCCTAGAAATAGGGGTTTATGTACTAATTAATGGAAAAGTTTTGTAGCATTATGTAATTCATAATCAATGAATGCTGAGTCTTTATTTAATAAAACATATAAATAGTGCAAAGTTCTGATGACTGGTGAGCCAGGCTTTTTATGGGTTACCATCCACCTCCCTACTTTGTGCAAACTAGAATGAGAATTGAAAGGGTGTGTGAGTCGGTGTTATGCACCAGGTAATGAGCCTGTGCTCAGGACAACACTCTCAAGAGCAATTAGCAATGTTTAGAGAGGGTGGTTTCATTTGTTTCACACAGTCTCACTCTCTGGGACACTGGAACACTGTATTATCAGTTTCCCATAGGCAAGAACTTTCCTTAAACAGCGATTTGAAAAAACACTATGTTGAAAAGAAAAGCCTTAAAGTTTATTTTATGTCCACTGCTGCTGAAGGAACATTGCAAATGCCAAGCTGACCTAGAGAGCCACACATCCTGCTCCACCTCACTGTTACTCTGCTCCTTGTCAGCCTCCATCATGGTCTTTGAACCAGGAGCAAGACATAATAGTAAAGACAAGAAACAAAGGAAAAGGGAAGAGAAAGGAATCAAAACTGGAAAACAAAGAATGCTAGAAGAAAGAACCATCTTTTTTAAAAGCCAGTACATGATTTATGTTTCAAAGAAATTTCAGAGAAAGACAAAAACTTGAAACTATTTAATGTTCCAAATCAGTTACAGACTCATATTTTTGCATGTATCTGTATAAACAGTATACGCATTTAGTTATGAGCTCTCACAAAGACATTAAATACAGTTTAATTGTCCCTTTTTTCTCCTTTTTATTTCTTTTTAACTACTGAAATCATCTTCTTTAATTGCATGCCAAAGTCTGAGAGTCTTTAGTGGCACTTGAAAACATTGACCAAATAAGCAAACCAATTAGATTAATTGGCACCAGAGGTACTGTGTGCTTTTGGATAATACACAGATGGAAAAAAAACCCCTCAACATTTACTAGTTTTAAAACTCTGTTTGCAAAACTTTGTTTGTTTTAAGGATTATGTCTATGTATCCTGCTACTATTGATTTTCACAGAACAGGAATGGGATGTACACATCCTGTCACAATGTGAATCTACAAAATATCTTCCAGACTGACGTACAGACTCAAAACACAGACCCAAAAAATATTTATTACTTCCCATTTTCAGTCACAAAACAATTCAGAAAACATACTGTGCATGCCTCGGAACAAGAGAGGGCCGGGTCACAAAAGAACTCCTCAAAAAATTAGCAAATTTTATTTCAGCAGCACCATGAATAGAAAAATGCTTAGGCTTACACACAGGTTCTTTCTAACTTCTCTACTCAACTTTTGAAAAAGTTCTCCACTTTATCAATCCTTATTTTTTTTTTACTTTAGTCTTCCCATTTCCACATCATAGGAAGATCAGTAGGAATTTTTTTTTTTCTGGGGCTGGCATCATATAATCTTTAGTGTTACCCAACACTTTAAAGCACCACATGTCTTTTAAATTTCTGTATTGCTCTTTAGGACTTCAGGCTCTGCAAATTATGCAACAGACACAGTAGGTTGTTGCAAATTCTCTAAAGACTTTCATGCTGCAATAAGTGCTGGATAACTAATGGGTTGAAACAGCTAGCCCAACATCTATTGCAGATTTGGTGGCATATATGAGAAGTTTTACAGCTCTTTTGAGCACACCTAATAGGTCTGATCATTATTAATAAAAAGAGATTCAGAAGTCATGTTTGAGATAAAGGAATAGTCCTGTGTTACCATACTAAAACTAGAACTGAAAAACAGAGTCTGATGACAGTCAGAAGGACACAGCTTGTAGAAGAAGCATTAAGTCCCAACAATCATTCCTACACAGTGCTGCTGTGCATAAATCTATGTCTCCATCTAAACTTGTAGCAAACTGGGAATATATTGTCAGCTCAACAGAACTGGTAACCTAGTGCAAAGTTAACAAGGACAGAGTAGTTGCAGTCCTAGGGTTTCAAAATCCTTTAAAAGATGTAAGTTGACACAAATGATCCCATGACTTCAGTTCCATATGGCACTGTAAGGGACAGAGTGAAAAAATCCATAAATCTTCCCATGACAGCTGCTGCTTGCTGTAGCACAGGCTTGAGCATCAAGCTTGTAGTAACTGGAAGATGAGATCACTGAGCAGGGACCCTGCACACTTCAAAATCCAGGCAGATCTCTTACTTCAATCACATGAGGCATGAGAACAGTCTGTGGCCCATGTACAAAGAAAGGGGATTATTTTGATTGCACGTGAGATATGCCTTCCCAGATGGGTAACAAGAGAAGATGTCAGGAAAGATGAACTGATTTTTGCCATAAGATGGCTAACTACCCTCAGCTTTCAATCTCAGACATGAAAACATTTACCTTGCAGACCTTTTCAGTGGGTGCACTTTTGCTCTCACACTTCTAGCCCCAGGTCTGGGATGGTATGGCACTGTCTGGAATCAGACCTGGGCTGTCTAGCCAACGAACAATGGGCTAATGGAGACTCATTGAAAGAGTGTTTGATTCTGTTTCAATCATTTGATCTATTTGTTTTCAAAAGCGCAGCACACAGATTGAATAGGTTGGTGTTGCTAACTTACCCTGGAACAATAGTCCTTTTGAAATTGGTGCATTGTAAGCAATGCACAGTGCAATTGCTCCTGAGCATCTAAATTTTTCTTATTTTGTTTTGGTTTTGTATACACATATATATAATTTAGATAGTGAGTCTCTCCATGATGTTCAGACACCAATGGAGTACTGTGCCTACTCACAGTGCTGTGCAAGCAAAAATTCAATCTCCAAAATATTGCCAAAGTGATTTACAGTGAGTGACAACAAGTGATTTAATAACTGTTAATAACAGTTTCAGTTAAGGCTTTACAGTAATAGTAAACCTCTTGCCTGCAAAACCTGTTTCAGCTACCGTGTCTCTCTGCAGATCTGGAAAAACTCATGTTTAGCTACCTAAATTTGGAGACAGTAAATTCACCTGAGACTTTCAGATGCTTTAGAGACCACACTATAAACAATTATTTTAACCATTAATACCAATTATTTTTTTATTACAATATTTGATTATATGCAATCAACTTTTAATGCTGTCAGCAATAATAAGAAAATTAAACCCCAAATCTTCAAATGTTCACTAACAAAGGATAGTGGTTGGGCTTTGTGTCATAAGAAAATGTATAAAAAAGGCAAAGACCCCAAACCTTTAGGCAAAACCAGCAGACAAAACATGAAATATTTTCAGGTGCAGTATGTTTCAGACTGGTTTTGCAAATTTCAGATGCAAGCTGTACAGGAAGTGTAGCATATTGAATGAGTTCTCTGTATGCTCCCCCTGTGATACGGAAAGAATAAATATATATGTACCCTGGCTGAATTCTTTACTCCTGGTCCTAAAGGTTTATCAAACCTCTCTGGGGACTGTTGTGGGGTTATATATCATAAATATAGAGACCTACTTCTGTACCTTCATTTCTTGAGGTCAGAACTCTTGATCCCGTATTACAGACTCAGGCAACTTACACCCTACGGGAGGCACACCGGTGTTTTTCTATAGCCCCAGTGCTACGGTACATGATTTGGGCAACTGATATCCATGACAATGACACATAAATAAAATAGTTATGCATTTGGAGAACAAAGTGGGGTAAAGGCCTCAGTGACTTGGGGATCCTTTTGAAGAGCGGTGTAAATGTCACTTGTATACTGTGGAAATTTTTACCATGCTATTTTGGAAAAAAATTTCAAACTGTTGTCATTCCTGTTCACTCCCAGAAATGACAGAACTGTGAGGTATAAAACCCATCCATACTGCTTCTCTTTCATGTCAGAAAAGAGAGCGCAAGCTCTGATTTTTAAATGCTTTTGACGCTTTTAAAGCCAATACCCAATACAAGGCATGTTAAACTGGTTAAAAAGAAACTGCTTCTCTATAGTGTTTCAGCGTTTGGGGTTGAAATACAAGTCAGAACAATCTGAGTGCTACTTTTTTGTTTCTGCTGCTTTGATAAGGTAAAGACAAAAAGAAGAAAACCCAAATACCACAGATAAACTGGAGGACTACCAATAGACATTAAGTAGGACATAATGAATCAGTAGCTCTGCTGAGAGCTTAACAAAGGTGCCATTGTTCTGCCACACAACGGGGGTGAAAGGTTAATCAGAGGCAAGAGCATACTAAAATTTGGGGACAGGAAAAGATATTAAACCTTCTGAAAAATATCAAAAGCTCACTTTTGAACTTTTTCACCCTTCTTCTTTGGCATCTTCACGTCCCCTGGAACAAATCAAGATATCCTGATCTCATTAAATGACTGATTAACTTACTTTTCTCAGAAATGTATTCCATACAGCCTTCATTCTCTAAGTGAGGAAAAACTGTCATTTTTCTATATTGACTCAATTTCCTAGGGCACAGGCTGCTCTTGTGTTTCAGCTTTTGAACACCAGAAAAAGTTTTTGTACTTTCACAAAATTTTAGCTCTGCTGCACCAGGATTTTAAAATATTCCATAAAACTGGGTCTGATATCCCTCCATTTAAGAAATAGTCTCTGAAGTTTGCCCTATAAAACTACATTGTATTGGTTTGCACTGCTCTTACTCCTTCCCTCTAGTAAATTAACACACCTTAATGCTCATCAGCCTTTGAATTTTTTTTCCCAAGTAAATTCTAACACCATTGTTAATGTCTTATGCTCTCTCACCTCAAGTTGCATATATGTCAACACCCTCCATTCCTGCCTCTCTATAGCCCAGTCTCCAACCCATAACAATTTCTTATGGTATTCCCATTGAAAGCAATTAGCTGCAGCAAAGCTCATTCCCTCCTTCCTGTTGCAGATGCAGTACCTTTCCTCTCGGCCTGTTTGCCTGCAGGCAGGACAGTTGGGAAGACAAGTGTTCTCTGTTCTTCTCATAGGTCCTTGGCAAGAACTCTCCATGTGCCTCCTTTCCCTCCGGGAGACAAAGCCAGTAAATTCATGGGGGCGTAATTAACTTTCAACTTCGGTGCTACAATTGTTCCTGCCTTCAAAGAAAGAGCCTTCTACCTCTTTTTGTTGTATGCACCCTGCACACTGCACCAACATGGCAAATGGGTACCTTATCATTCTGTCTGATCAGCCTCATATCTGAACAGTGTGAGTTAAATGTTCTACCCTTTCTTGTCCCCTTTTCTTGTCCTCTACTTCCAATTTAGAGGAAATCAGACATTTATAATTCCTGAATTTAGAACACATTTCACTTGAATTTTCAGTCTCAACCAGTTCTTGGTCTGTTTCGAGATACAGTGGCAACTGCAGGTATTCTAAATGGTTTACATTTGTTCTGGCATCCACTGAAGTTTAGAGGACAGATTTGGACAAAGCTTTTCAGACATTCTCTGATCCTTCTGGACCACGCTGACCTTCTCTTTCTGAAGACCAGCTATAGGATACACTGAAATACACTTGAAGCTGCATTAGAGGAAGTCAGATTGAACAACACGAAACAGTTCTTCACACAAAGGGTGATTGGGCACTGGAAAACTGGTTCCCTGTGGAAGTGGTCACAGCACCAGCCTGACAGAGTCCAAGGAGCATCTGAACAAGAAGTTAATCCTATGGTTTAGTGTTAGGTGGTCCTGCAAGCAGCAGGGAGTTGCACTTGATGGTCCTTATGGGTATCTTCCAACTCAACATATTCTGTGATTTCTGACAAAGTACTTTGGTTGGTAGGAGAAACAAATGTGATGTTGAAAAAAAAAAAAAAGGAGAAGAGAGCATATCCATACTCTGTACTTTTTGCATATGAATTAAGCAGAGAATGAAATTAAATTAGAAACTTAAGTTGCAGTTAAAAAAAAAGAAAACCATGCTTTGTAGGTCCTGAAGGAAAAGGAGGGTATGCTTCAGTTTCCTATGAAACTAACCAAAAGTACATAGCTTAAATACCTCAAATTGGACACTTAGAATGAAGGGAAAATCACTGATTTTAGGGACAGGGAACCCGGGACAATTTTCTGCTATGTAGCATTCTCAGATTGAAACCAAATGTCATTCAGACAGGAGTTGTATTTCAGCAATACAGAGTTGGGAGCAACCACAGAGAGAAAACCAGTATATATTATGGAGCTGGTTAACATAAATGATTGTTAATGACATGTTGGACATGAAAACTCATTCACCAGATCTCCTGGAGCCAAACAGATACTTCCGTTGGGTTTCATCAATCCTACTTATCATATCATCAGCCTGGATTTCTTCAAATTTTTCTATAGCTTGACTCCCATTTTACATTTCACCTTTTATGGTAAAAGAAGTCTCTAAAGCAAAGGTTCTCTCTGTTGAGAGAATATCCTTGCATTAGGAAAAATATTGTTCAGACATTTTTATATTCCATAAGTCCTTGACCTTTTGGGGAAAATTCAAAGACCACAGTCCTTTTAACCCTTTATGTAACACAGAATTCATTGCTAAACAAACCTTACTTTTGATTCATAAGTTTAGGTTTGTATATCAATGTGTAACTAGGTGTTGTTTCATTTAAAAAAGGGTATTTGTTGCCTAGTTTTCTGGCATCTGTCTTGAGAGAGAATGGAGGGGGGGAAATCCCGCTAAAACTCAATGAATTATTTCTCTGTTTATATACTCCCATATAAATAATGCATCCTCAGCTCTCCTCCAGATCCTTTGTGCTGCTCTGACAACAGGAAGAGACAGAAAATTATTGTAACTGGTTACCTGCCCGCCCCCCTTCCCTGCCCCAGTCATGAAAATAAATGCTCCAGACTGGATGACAGATGCTTTTCCTACTCTAAACTGCAGAGTAACTATGGGTCAGACTGCATATGATTGAGTTTGATGGTCTGATAACGGTCCCACTCATAATTATCCAGATTTTATTTAGTGGCTGGGCATAAGGTTGTGAGATGTTTGGTCTTTGGACTTCATTACCAGGCCTTCATGTCCAGGAACAGGGTCCAAGGAAGAAAGGAGGTACTGAGTGTCAGTGAGGAGTTCCCTAGAGCAATTCTGTCCCCCATCTGTTTACAGGACCTGAAAGGCCACACCAACAGGTGCTAAGCCAGCTGGCTGACACCCCTAGCACCCTAGCTACACCCGAACAGCTTGACAGGTCATGACTACAGAAAAGCAAATGTAGTACCTATGCCTTACAAACAGAAAAGAAGGGTGATCTGATGAACTACAAGCCAGTTATCATCTCAGTGTCTGTGAAATTCATGTAGTTAATGCCCTTGGAAATTTATTCCAGGTATATGAAGGTGGTGGTTGTGGTAAGAAACATCAGGCATTTACCAAGAGTAATGACATCCACTTTTGTGAGAGCAGTGGATGTCATTTACCACAACCTTAGCAACCAACTGATTCTGATATAGTATTTCCATATTTGGGTTCAGGCACTGAGGTCTGGGTGGGGAGACAACTACATGAGTAAAAAAAAAGTAGTCACGTGTAAAGGCTGGTGGCTAGTGTTTTATGTGCAACCTGGAAACAGGTTAGAGGGGGCATTCCCCAAGAGTCTGTGGGGACCTGTCCTGTTTTACACCTTTATTCAGTGTCTCCAGGGAGTAGATGTAGTGTACCTGCCTCAGATTTGTTTATGACACTAAAGGTTCTGCAGGTGTTTAATGCATGACATTCTCATGGGAAGAGCTTAAGCCTTGATATTTTATTGTTATAGTCATTGTCTTTAGAATGTGAATCAGGAATGAGAGAAGATACTGCATTGATTGCATTGAGAACAACTCTCTGCCCCCACCTGTCGACCTGCAAAAGGAGTAAAGGATAAAGAAAATTCATCTGAGCAACAAGCATCATGGTTAATTGTGAACTTATAAACTTATTTAAACTTATACCAACCAACTGAAACCAAGGCAATGCAGAATTCTGTCCCATAGCTGCAAGACGATAGCAAGTGCCTATTGCAGCAACCTATTCTCATAGCTGGGACAATGCAAAGAGGAAGGGGTGTTAAGCACAGAAAGGCCCCAGCCAACACTCAATTAAGTTTTTACATAGATTGTGAGCAGATGTCTGAGGACCTTAGGGAAGAGATAGCTGAAAACTAATTGAGCACCTTAATCATTATTTCCCTATATACACAGGCTGAGATTCACGCATTTCTACAATAATAATAAAAGCATTTCTAAGCTGCCCTGATTGCAGTTGTCCACAAGAATCTTGATTTTAGATGTGTCTACTTTCATAAAAGATTATTCCTAATTCATCCACTTACTACACACTATGCTTACAAAACCTGACACTAATGAAAGAAGTATTAAATTTTTCTTACATGCAAGACAATTTTGAGAGTAAATATTTCAGAGGCTTATACTTGTTAGAAGCAGAAAGTAGTAACAATAATAATAAAGGAGTCAAAACCATGTTTCACTTCTGTCTTATGACCTTCCCAAAGAAACAGCCACATCACAATAACCCCACTCCAAACCTAACCAGGTGCCTAGCAAGCACAGAACTTACATTTGGGAACTAACAGAGTTGTAAAAAAAGAATTAAAATATTTAGCTGCATAGGCAAAGTGAAAATGTAGCTGCTCGTAAAAGTTAAAAGAAAACTGCTTCTTGGATAGCCTGGGTGGTACTGGCTGAGCATGTAATGAATGTTTCCTCTGCACCACTCAAAAACAGAGCCCTCCCGCTGCATTTTGCACCATTTTCTAGACCACCCACTCAGATGAGGATACACAAACCACATGTGCTAGGAATGTCTGCCCTGCACTGAAAGCAGTATCAGCATTATGACCTTACTCCTTGCACAGTCAGGATTTTAATACAGGCTTGCTTGTATTTTCAATTCCTTTGATTCTTTAATGGTTTGTACGTAGCCATTGGTTATTAGATGCTTAAAGATTTGAAAGAGGAATGTAATTGTAGGAAAACCCCAACATTATCAGAGTAGAAATATTTAAGGCAAATATTTCTTGTCCTTCTCTTCCTGAAAAGAGATAGGCTTTGTTTCTAGGTCTCATTAAAAAGCTGTATCTGACACCTTCACAAACCCACTCTTTCCTAAGTAGGACTCAGATGTTGCATTCTGTCTCTCTGTGAGCAATGATAAAAGTTAATAATTCATTCTTTTCTGTGATGAGAGGGGTGATGTTTACTTACAGAAATTGCAGTTTTATAGCATCAGCTATCTAAAGGAACATATGAAAATGCATAATCCATTTGATGGAAGATTCAGGAAATGGTTACTTCCAGTCAGAATTATAGCAAATGATAATAAAAATACATCTGCTGCATTCACAGACTTATATTTGACTTCACTCAAATTTCAAGACTGGCAATATTAAAGTAAATGAAAAATGCAAGACTACCATTTTGCAGTACAATCAGCCTGGCTGAGATAAAACATAGAATGAAAGTCAGACAGAATACTGAAACAAATGTGAAAAAGACATTAGCATCCCAAACAATAAAACACCTTTAATTTTTTTATGTTCCTGCAATCTCCATCTCTCTCTCTGTCTCTTCTCATCAACAACTCCAGATTTTACAGTGACAAACCAAGGAAGTTGTACTATTGCATCTCTTGTTTACACCTTCTTTTCTTTCTCCCCACTCCACCCCATACACAAACTTAGTTTTCTTTCCTGTCCAGTCAGAATAGCATTTCTTGCTGCTCAATCAAATGCGAAGCTCTTACAAAGTGAGCGTGGTTTGATGTTAATTTATCTGCCCAGACACAGAGCCAGCCTTGTAAATGTCATTGGTTTAGCAGCATTAATGCACTGATTAACTTCCAAGCCTGCACAAAAGCACTGCAGATATATGTGTTTTAGTCCTGTCATCTGTTAGTAAGGATTTATGCCCAGCAGTAAGGCTCCGTACAGAGTATAGAGTAGCTTCCTGGTGTACACTACATTCTACTGTACTCTGCTTGACAATTAAGAAAACTATTGAGGCTCATAAAAACACATGCCTCACACTTGTTAAACTTCGGAACATCTCTTATTTAGCTGTTTATTTCTGTAGTTCCCCCTAGCTCCTGCTGTGGGTGAAAACCTGACAAAATTTTCATTGTGATGCCTAATTTCTGCAAACCACAGACCAATGAGCAAACACAAAACAGACTCTGTAGACTGCAACAGGAGTTTACTAAAAGATAGTTTTCCATCAAACTGCAAGTGGTAAAAGATGGGATATGGTGTATCTGAACAAATCAAACATCCTACCATCAGAGCAGTGTCTGGAGTAAGATAATGCATACAACAAAACCAAATGGATGAGGCAGTTTTCACTTTAGGCAATTCTACAGTTTTCCCAACAATTTTTCAAACTAAGTGACAGGTCTTGGAACCAATGGGTCATTCAAGAGACCCCAAAACTCTGGCATAGCTTCTAGGAAAGGAAGATTATACCAAGTAAGGACCAAGGACTCAAACTAGATTGTGAAAGTACTTTATTTCACTGTGAGAATGGGAAAGAAGAACAATGGGCCAGGCAAAACCCAAGAACTTGTAATTTCCTTCCCAGAAACTAAAAGAAACTTTAATAGAAATATACCGGGCTCTCCAAATGCACTGTACTGTGTGCATTTTGTTTCTGAAATTGAAAGCATAGACTTTTCCTAAAAACACCAAACCAATGAAGAGAGAGAGAAATGATCAACCATTTCTTACAGTCCAAAGGCTGAACAGTGAGCATGGATTTAGTTTTACCTTGGAAGACTCTCTCCACTTCAGTGTATGAGAGGAGGAAAGAAGGCCCCTTCCTCCTTTCTGGCTCTTCTTCTTTAGCATGGACTAAGATGGCCTTCAAATTTAGATGACACTGGAAGTTTTATAAAGCCTCTCAGCTGATTAGAATGTGTAAAAAAAATTTTAAAATTAAATTTATTTTTTTAAAATTGTCTGTCCAAAACTGGACATCCACTTTCTGAGGAGGAAAGTTTCTAGTGAGAAAACTCTCTTTGCTACTGGATACAACTACTGCTCTAGCAACAGCAACTCATGCTGAGAATTACTCTAGATATTGGAACTTACTGCTAAACTCTGTCTGGTCCAAATTCTCTTATATAACTGTTTTAAACAGCTTTATTCTAAGTAAGACTTCAAAACATTTGTTGCCAAAACACTTTAACCCATCCCAAAGATCAATGCTCATAGACGTTAAAAGACTTGGAAGGGTATCTTCTTGTTTTTCCTTCGAGAGAAATATGAATGTCTGAAATTAGGTGAACATAGATTTATTTTGTTTCCATATAAAAAATTAGATGAAAATAGCTAACTTTAAGATTTAGAGCAAAACTTAGTCACCCTATTTCTATCAGAGTTTTGTGAAAAAGTCAACACACACATTTACACCAACAGTCTATTTTCTCTCTCTCACTGAATTAGAAAATTTAAGAGTTTAAGGATCATCCACAGTTTGCATGAAATTCAGCACTGATTTGATACTGTAATTGATGTCATCTCCCTTTTATGCCTATTCACCTAGTTTCTCCTTTCCTCCAGCCCTGTTCTCAGTGTACAATAAAGCTTATCTGGTATTTTAAGGGTAAAATGATTCATTTCACCATTTCTAAAAAAACAGTGCAATAGTTGTACTAGAAGTATCCCCTTCTGAAACTCAATGAGTCTTTACCACAAGACTTACTTAGAAAAGTCTAAGTGGACAAATTTCCATATACATCTGGTATAACTAGAAGACAGGAAAGCTGAACACACATTTGTAGACCAAAGGTTTTTAAGGTTGCTTTTAGATAACCAAACATTTTTATATAAAACAATCAATAAAAATTGAAGTTTATCCCCTTTACATGCACCCCTTTTCCCTTCCCCATCGTCACCTGCCTTCTGTCAATAGTAAAGTTAACATTACACTCCCAGTCCTCCATCCCCTCCCCAATTGCACATTAAGACATGGACTTAAAAGAACAACATAACGCTTCAAGTATGCTTCATGCCAATCATCAATAAGAGTCATAACATTACTGAAAAAGTACACTTATTCTTCAGAAGCCTAAGGAGGACTTCCTGCGGAGTATGATCAAACATTTTAAATAAGAAAAAAGCCCCCCAACCCAATATGTATCGTGCCCTTTCAAAAAGAGTAAAGTGTAAAATTTTCTTTGGACTTAAAGAAACAGTATTAAGATTTACCATCTGAATAAGAAATAACCCCAATAGTTTTTCAGTGCTGCACAAACTGTGCACATTAAACAGTAAGTCATAAAGATACTACTGTTTAGCTCTACACATAGAGACTACATGTGGCATAATAAGCATACACATGACATACTGGCCTGTCTAGCAACAAGATACATTTATCAGTCTGGTAAACCTGAATAAACCTTTGCATCCAGAAGTATTTTTAAAATTATTATTTTCTCTTGCCATTTAAGAATTTGAATTTTTCATATAAAGGCAATGATTTCATCAAGAAACCATCAGCAATATGACAGCATGAAGCATTGATGTGAAACTGAGTATACATCCTCTCATTTGATCATGCATAAACAAGGATCCTGATTTCAAGAAATAATGGATGTTATGAAAGAATACTCATTTTCATAGACAAGAAATTCTTCTGGAAACACAATAAGGTTATCAAACAGATACCAAAATCTGCAAAGTTTAAAAAGCCTATATGCATGTATGTGTGTATGTACATATATATACACAGGTGTGGTACATGTGTATATATAAACACACATACAGATGATATCATACATGTATTTATTTCATGTATTTATTTAACTGTATAAAAACATTTTTTAATCTTTTCAAATAAAAGATTTTAATTTAGCAGTTGTAAAAACCAAACTAAATCAGAAAAAAATCCCCAAAACAAACTAAGCAGATCATATACTATATGAATGAACAAAAATGTTATGCAAAAAGTTTTATGGTAGAAGCGAGTCACACACAGCAGAAGAGTGTTGAAACTCAAAGTAATAAATAGCTCCAAATTAAGAATTTTCTACAACATGTTCTTTAAAGACAGGACCAGCACTTTTTCTTTTATCATACGCTCCTGCAGAACACCTTCACTCTAAAACATATTTAATTTTGCAACACTTAAATGGACACAAAAATGTAGACTGCAAGAGTTGCCAGATTCAGGACAGTATACATAACATTTTTTGTTGAAAGTCTTATTGGTTTATTCTCTGAGGCTAGACAGCAAGTCATATGAACCTACTTGGTGCACTTTTTAACCATGGTCAATACCAATAAGAGGATAGAATCAAGGACCTGCAGTCCAACTTGCTGTGGTCCAACCTACTGTGGTAGACAGGAAATGTAATACAGGACCACTGCTTGGTCGCCACATTTGTATCTTGTTTTCCAGAACTGCAGAGGTGGAATCAAGACTGTAGTGTTTTAATTGACTAAAGAAAGATAGCAAGAAGTGGCATTTCAATGTGAATAACGTTACTAGGCTTGTGAAAGTACTGGATCAAAAGAGCACACAAGGGACCCCACTACTTGCACTATCTAGTAGTGTCACTCAGTGACTCACTGACTTTAGGATACATGTATGCAATAATAAATAGATCAGTTATGTAGTAAGGCAGTGTGTTGAACATGCATTCATCTTGTGGAGTTGAACACCACAGAGAGGGATACATGATATCATACACATTCATTAAGAACAACATTGTTTGTTTTTCTGTGTTTGTTTTTCAAGGCTATCCAGGCAAACTCTTCCAGAGCATTTTCTTCTTGAGAAGAGTGGTCCTCTGAGTCTGGTCACTTCTGCTCTCCCTTAACAAGAGACTGGCTTTAAGGAAAAATAAAAGCTGAAGAGGTTTTTGGTTTTTTTCCCCTCCATTTTGGTCGCATCATTCTGCATACATCATTTAAAGAACAGTTTTTGATACATCCATATGCTGAATCCTCAGGAGGTTCCAGATGTTTCCAGATAACTCTGTAGTTTACGGACTGTGGTTTTGTCCAGTGAACAAAGATCAAAGTCAAAGGTTGTATTTGTGATATGAAAGTGTCCAGTTTCTTCTATAAGATTTACTATCTGAAAGAAAAGAAAAGATGCAATTGGAAATTCCAGAAGTTTTACATGCCCACTGTAAGCATAAAAAAGTACCATATGAAAGATCTAATATGAGCCAAATTGGCCCAATACTTGCAGGTTTAACCATTATCCTTGTCATTCACTTCCTTTCTGACATGCATTATTGTCCAGATTACAATATCTTGGGGTTTTTTTAGATCATCGTCAACCATAACATCAGCATACCCATGTGTTGTTGCCGCAAACATTTAGCATTGACAATATATTTTTCAAATGCTCAAAGAAAATCTGCTTATTTTCTAATTCAGTTAAAAAAAAGGGGAGGAAGGGGGAGCATTATACTCTTAAGCTCAAACAAATAATTAAAAATCCCAGGTAGATTTCTGGAATATTTATTATGTGCATAGCTGCTAAGCAGGTTACATTAGGAAATAAGTTACATAAGCTTTTCTGCAAGTGAGGAAAAGAAATAAATCCTTAGAGATTTATTATTAAAAAAATCCCTATTATTAAAAAAAAATAATACAAGATATCTTACATGAACTGTTAGTTCACACACAGTAGTAGTAATTTTTTAATTTTTTTTTTTTTTTTTTATATCCAAATATACCATGGAAGGACTCCCAGCACAGTCATAACATCACTTAGTTTGTGGGGTCTTCATCCTTGGAGATATTTCAAAGTCATTTGACATAGTCCCAGGCAATTGACTCTACATGTCTTTGTGACCTCCAGAGATTCCTTCCAACCTTAACCATCCTACATTTCTGTGAAATCAACAGTAGACACCTAACTTGTGCCTTTCTGCAGTTGTGACATTTTTAGTCTTTAAACTACAGTCTGTATTTTTGAAGAGTGGTCAAACACAACACAGAATTGCTGTAAAAAAAACTCCAAATCTTTTAAGTTCCAGGATGCATACCTACCTCCAAAATAACATTGAGCATCTTGAAAAGCCTAAGCATTATTTGTCAGAGAGGGCTAACATAGTGCCAACACACGGCTGCTATAAATCTCTTATGTGCGGTTTCATTCCAAGGGACAGACATGCCAAGGGCACACAGAAAGGCACTGCACCCTGAAGTGGCCTCTGAGTAGCTCATGGACTGACAGAACAACACTGCTCTTCTCAGTCCTTCCAACCACACCTTGAACACTTCACTCAGGCTACACTCTTAATCCTGTCTGCAACCTCCAATTTGAAACCCATTTAGTGCTGGGGCTTCCACGTACACCTCCACTGAAACACTACTGTGAGATACTCCTTGATTGTTGTGAGCTTTATTACTCTGACTGCAATTCCTTTTCCACAGCTGGAGGAGATACAGATGTATGCACACGTGGGTTACACAATGTACCTTAAGAAGACATATCTGTTAGGAATAACCAACTTCACAAAGACCAATGAATTTAAACTAAATATTTTGTAGATTTCCACTCTCCATGTCATTACATAAACAGATATTTTTTCTTCTCAGACCATAGAAGTAAAGACTATGTTAATGATAAATGAAATATGAAATGTGTATTGTCAGGCATGGAATGACACAACCAAGAACAGATTAAACAAAATGGACACAAGATAAAATAAGGGAAATGCTAGTTACAATAAAAATCTCCATTCTTGATCACCCTTTATTTTCAAAGATGGGAAAATATAAAAATAAAATCTGTTTAATTTGGTTTACAGCTGCCCAAAATTCTGAAAGCACCTGGAAAAAACCTTGCTTTCATTAACAGCTTGCTATCATTTAAATGTGTACCTCTTGCTTCAAACTTCTTTTCTATATTGGAATTTTTAAACTAAAATTACTAACTTCGTTTGTCCACTTGCTGAGCCACAGATTCTTGTAACACTTTTCCATCCCCTACTGATGTTCTGCAATTGACATGAGGAAAAAAAATAATCCAGTGGGAAAAAACTGATTGATACAAAGAAGCAAACTTTGATATGTATTATTATTCTCATTTTTGACACTCTCTTGAGCTTCATCTAAGAGAGAAGCAATGGTAAGTACCCAATCCAGACTCCTTTTGTAAAGTTTGGAATCTAATCTTGGCTTGCTATCTGACTATCCAGTGTAAGACAAATAAATGGCTGCACAAGAAGTTTACAGAAGCAGAGACCAAGAGAATGCAGCTACGTTGAACAACTCTGTCTATTGCTTCCTTGTGTTACCGTGGAATAAAACTACTCCTAATAACCCCCACTGCAATATACTTGATTTTAGAAACAAAGATTATATGAAAGTGTTAACACATGTATTTTTAAACAGTGCTGCATATTTTAAGAAATGGATAAGGACTTCTATTGATCAAGTTCTGCTTTGGGCTTTTAAGCTCTAGGTCAAGGGAAACATAAACATTTTAAATACATCCCTCATCCAGCCCCCAAGAGATACAGTCGCTATGTCTGGGCACCTGGCAAATGACTGAAATGAACCCCAAAGGCTTTAATGGATGTACAAAAATGTATCAAGATAAACCCAGACAGCTCAATGAAAAACACCTGCCTTTGTGCCAGTCAATGAGGATTTCATGACTTACAGTATTAGTATATTCATCCTTGTGCTATTCAGAAATTCTTCAAAAAGAATAAAAGGTTGAGATTAGTTGCTAGGAAGTCTAACAGTTCTAACATTAAAAATATAGTATTAAAATGCTTTATTCCAAAAGCTCAGGCTGCAAAGAACAAAAATATCCCATTTGTTTCTGCTGTATAAGCTTTGCTTCTCTGCAGTAAATTATGTCTCTGTTTACATAATGTCTCTCCAGCTCAGTTTCATCATTATCCATCATAGTATAACTATTTATCAGCCTTTAAACAAGCAAATGAGTGTGTTTGTATAAGGAAGCCAAAGTGCAACTAATGACAGTCATTTTTCAATTTGTGGAGGGTTTTAGGCCATGTGATAGTTTCCAGACTTCCAGGCTGCCCCTGGCAGAAAATTCTGAGAAGATAGTTGCCATCTGAAGTTAAGCACCTTCAGAACATGAGCAATGTAGTTTTCAGCCATGCTGCAAACTCTCAATTTCTTCCTTAAGCCTGTGTTGCCTAATGCACTGGCTTTGGGATTTTTTACCAGCTGAAGATATGACTTCTCATGCCTCAAAATAAGATAAGGTTACCAGAAATGTTGCTGCCTTTCACGGGGTCATGCTAACATTTTCTTCACTGAAAATGCAGAGTAAGAAACACTGCTTTAGCCAGCAAAAATAATTTTAATATACTGGATATGCAGCATTAATATCTGTTAGCAGACTTAGTTAAAAAAAAAAGCCTCATCACTGTAAATTCCAACCTCTTTCCTTACAGTGCAAGATGTTATAGAGGAATTTATTTGTAAATATGATTTCAGACCAACTTCTGTGTTGTCATGGTCCAATATTCATATAAAAACTGCTCATACGACTGATTTTTTCTTGGTCAAATGTTCTTCACATATCTTCTCCCTCTCAGGCAATTCTTATATGTTTCTAAGTAGCACCTAACACCAGAATTATTTCATTATGTATCTGGGCACTTGCAGTGTAGTACCACATTTCTCCTGTCTTCTCTCTTTCTCAGCTTCCTTTAACAAAGTGTCTCAAAGAGAATGCCTCTTGTGGGAAAGAGCCACATTCACAAAGATACATTTTTCTCATTTTCACATTTCTCAGTTTGGCTGCATTCCTGTTTGCTGTCATGCCCAAGGACTTGGTAACAACTGAAATTGGAAAAAAAATTTAAAAAAGAAAATCCTTTTCATGTTCCTCTGTGTAAGTTTAAAAAGCCCATGCTTTTACACGATATCAATGCCTTCATTGTTCTTTTGCAAGTTTTTGAAAGTCTCTGTGCAAGAGACTTACCTGCCCTAACCTAAACTAACAAGATGACAGCCACCATTCAGGAACACATGATGCCATCACCATGCCACTTCAACACCAACACCTCTAAAACTCTTGCAGCTGTCTACAGTTTTCTGTTGCATATTTTTGCATTTGATCCCTCTTCTCATGCAGTAACCACAGCCCCGTTATGCAGTTTTGCACCTTACTGTTCTCACTCTTGTACTTTCTACAATCTCTATGTATTTCTTAGTATAGAAGTTTCATATTAATTCCTAGAGACTTTCCCTGCTCTGTATCTTTTGAATTTCTGTGCACACTGGAAGTATTTTACATTAACTACATAGCTGCAAAGCAGTAAGGACACTTAAGATGGGATAGCAGATTATTTTTAATGTTGAGAAGCATTGATTCTCTGCAAGTTATCCATTCAGTGTTGGGAAGATATTTCTGTAAATGGATAAAATCATATGAATTAATGAGTTGCAGAATGTTAAAGGATTAAAGGTTTTAAAACTAAGCTGTGTTTTGTTTTACAGCAGCATAGACCATTCACTAGTGCAGACAGCCTAAAAAGTAAGTAATTTGGCTCTTCCACTGACTCCTGGTAGACCTCTGTAGCCAGTATCATGGTGTTCCCAGAAGAACTGAACCCCTGTCCTAGCCTGCACAGCCTGTCCATAAATCCAGCTTTCACTGGGGCTGTACCAACAGCCTGCAAACACTCTGAAACATAGGAAACAATCTGCAAGAACAATCTCCCCAGGAAGGCAACACCAGTTCTACATCAACCAAACTTTCATAATGTAAATAATAATGTATAAGTAATCATGGATTACAGCATTAAAATGCCTCACTCCCAATGCAGGTTGTGAGGCAAAGTTCCTGAATGAATGCTTTCTCTAGTTGACAAATTGTCTCAACAGAAAAAAAAAGTTTACTTTAAAACGCTCAAGAGTATACTGCTCTTTTTCATTTACTCAGACTAGGATACTCTAAATTTCCAGCTCAGTTTATGTTTCTTTTCACATGACCTTTTCCTTGTATTAGTAAGCTCCCAAAAAGCTTACTATAACAGTACTCCAATATTAGAATGAACACAATTTGTGGACAAACCCATTATTTTTCTAACAAAGACAAATAATTCTTCATCACCAAATAAATGCTGCCAGTGAGAAAGACAATGAAGCATTTGACTTGAAGCACTTTACTTACTTTGAAAGTATTTCTTAGGATGGCTGAATAATTCCAATTGGAAAGGATTTTGCTAGTCCCAGCCCCTGCTCAGAGTAGGCTCAGTTGTAGAGTCAGATCTGGCTACTCCAGGCTTATCCTGTCAGGACTTCAAAAGCTCTAGACCACCATCATGGGAATAAAAAGAAGGCTTCTTTCTTGTTTTTATATTTGCCCTGCACAAAATGTTTTGAAGTTGATTTTCTTTTCCAAAATTCCACACGAAGCCATGTAAGCCCTATGGTCTGAAAGCTGTTCAAACAGCCCCAGTGAAAGCTGAGTTCAAGGCATGACTGCCCAGGTTGGGACAGCGGTTCAGTTCTGCACTAGTAACAGCAGTACTGGCCACTGTTGTGAATCAGAAGTGATACCATTTGGAAGCTATGCCTTGGATAATTGGGGAATTGAGTGCTCAGGAAGAAAAGACAAAGTGGGAATTTTTACAACACAGTGTATTTTCCAGATTCAATTTTAATAGGAACTCTTTGAGAATCAATGACCAATGTAAAGTGGATAGGGTGTTGCAATTCCTATATCTTAGCCTCCTACAAAATTATTTCCCTATGTAGGTAAAAATTTGGCTCTGCTACAATTCTGAAAGCATGCTTTGGTTCCCTTTGCAGGAAAAGGAAACTTGGGAGGCAACAGTACATTAAATATGAACGGTAACCAGTATGCATCACTGTGTGTTGTAAGACAAAATCTGAAAAAGCTACTAAAATTCATCTTTAATTAAGAATATCCTTAACCAAGATCTTCCATTTCAATGACCTCTCAATAGTTTTCTCATCTTTACTCACAATATGGAGCCTGAACTAACAACGCAGTTAATGCTGGAGCTCGCAAAATACTGTTAACATGCCTAGTTGAAAAATTTGACAAGTGATTGCAATCTTTTAGAAGTGGCAAAAATTTTCCTCTTTACAACATTTCTAAAACATAATAAAACCATCTGTGCTACAATTGCTTCTACTTTATTGACAGTGCTTACTGTTTAATCTTCACAATTTTCAATCCAATCCAGTACCTGACAATATCACCCAAACCCAAGAAAACTTTCTTTGCTCTTACCATTGCATAACCTTTCAAAAAATTTGCACCCTTTTTGTTTTGGACACTTGCATATTTTACTCATTCTAAGACTTCAGAAGATTCAAGGAATATATTATGTTTTCCTTCAAAGTGGGCTTTGCATTGAATTTTATGTTTTCTGCTTCCCATGGGAAAAAACCCACTTCACTTGTTTCTGAGACAAGGTTGGTCATTTTCAGTAAAGAAGCAACAAGCTTTTTATCAAGTCACAGTGCACAGCTACGTCCATTCTCCCATCCTGCTTTCATAATTATTGATACAGTATGTTAAGAAATGTAACAACAAAATGGTGAAAAAAAAACCTGAGGCATTTTTTTTAATTTGTCCTTTAGAGAGACAACACAGTTACACACTTAATATCAAGCACAAAAATTCCCAAAACTGCAGTGTAAGACGTAATCGATTTCTATGGACTATACAGGCTTGAAGGCTGTAAAATTGATAGCAGAGTTTTTAACTGATAACCTATAATTGATTACAGAGTTTTAAATGAAAGAAAAAAAAGAAATAGATGTGACTTCAAAATTTCAATGAGCACACTGTGATAGTGCATGAGAATGGTTCTCACCTGCTGCAGTACATGTCTCTCTCTCAAAGTCATTAATCTTCTGTGGAGCTCTACTAGTTCATCAAGATATGCCTAGAAACAAATTCCCCCCCATAAACAACTTGTTAATTAAGTAGCAATATAATTCATAAACTTCAGATGTCTTCAAAACCAGTAGAAATAGAAATCTTATTTTAAATATTGGAATCAATATCCTGAGCTGGAAGAGACCCAAAGGGATCACTGAGTCCAACCCTAGGCTCTGCAAAGGACAGTGCCAAGGGTCTGTCCAGCATGTGCCAGAGAGCATTGTCCATTCTCTGAGCTTCTTCAACTCTGTCAGGCTGGTGCTGTGACCAGCTTGCTGGGGAGCCCATTCTGGGGCCTGGCCATCCACTGGGTGAAGAACTTTTTTCTAATATCCAGCCTCTCCTGACTCAGCTTCAGGCCATTCCCTTGGATCATGTCACTGGTCACCATGGAGAAGAGATCAGTGTTGCACCTCTTCTTCCTCTCAGGAGGTCTTCCCTCAGTCCACGAGTGGTCCCCCTGCAGTCTCCTCTTCTCCAGGCTGGACAGACCAAGTGACCTCAGTGGCTCCTCATAAACCTTCCCATCTAGGCCTTCCCCTGTGTTTGCAGACCCCTTTTGGATGCTCTCTAATAGCTTTAAATCCTTCTTATAGTACAGTACACAGTACTTGAGGTAAGACCAAATTCTTCTTTGAGGTGTATTTTTTATTAATAGTTTGGCATTCTATAGCTTAATACAACACAAATATAATTTTTTGTGTTTTTTTAAGATACTTCACATTGACAGAAATCTCCATAGGTGGTCATTTGCTGATAATCTCTGTATCTCAACTGTGCCAGAAAGCATCATAAGACTGGGGATGCCAAAACAGCATCTTTAGAAAACATATCCCATCTTTTTACATAAGAACCAAACCCAAAGACTCAAAATCAAATCAATTTTTTTCTCTAGAGGTATGTAATTATTTCTTTTGTGTCAACAGGGAAAGAAAGACTAAGCAAGATTAATCCAAAGGTAAATTCTAGCACTTCTTTCCTGGGATGTCAAGCATGACTCACTTCTCCACCTTGTTATCAACGTTCTCCTTCAGAAACGGCTCCTGAGCCATTGAAAACTGGTTTTTTTGCTTGTAAGCAGAACGAGATATGGCACTCAACCTAAGCAACCAAAATGCAAACCAAAATATCAGAGCACTAAAAATCTAGGCACTGCAGATAAAAAACCAGACTATAAAAATCGAGATGCTGCAACTTCCATCTTTTGCCTAATATTATTACAAAACTGATACGAATACCAGTAAAATACAAGCTTTCAGATAAACTTGTCCATAGTGGGCAACTGTGCTATGGAAGGATTGAGAGCTCTTGCCCACAATCATTTAACAGATTTAAATCAAACTATCTCTGTGTTAAATGGTGACAGTTGCTTATGTTATTTTAGTTAACATGCTAAATCACACTGCTAATTCCTAATGCACAGCCTTCAGAAAGGATCCTGGAAAATAGATTTTCTTTTTTCCCCCTGATTGATTTGTGGGCTAGGAATACATCTGTGAATTCTCATCTACATCTCATTTCTCTGTGAAGCACAGTAGAAACTCATGGTGGACAGTAGATAAAATAAATAGATAGAAGGGTCCCAACTGGTGAAATTTCCCAAATCACCTGACTGAAAAGAAAGAAAAAAAATTCAAAATATGAGAGAAGATAAAAGAATTATAGAAAGAAAACAGAAAAAGATCTGCACCTAAAGGAGTCCAAAGCAAAGACATACTAAGATTTTAATTCTGTAACAAAGGTTGGCATTTGGTAAGCACATATTCTGGAGTAGTTTATTGCTACAGTAGTACAGTATTTATTGCTATAGTAGTATCATATTCTGGAGTACTTCATTGCTACCTCATTGTTATTTACCTTATCACAATCCCCATTCTTCATTTGTTTATCTGTTTTGTTTTGCTTTATTGGACTTTTCACTTCTAAAATCTGGAAAAGAAAGAAAATAGTGTAAAAATTAAAAGCATCACTGGATACAACTATATATGGAAAAATTCTGCTGTTAATAAAACAAACTCAAAACTGAGCTTTTCATTCTTTAATCCACACAACTTACTCATACTTTTCAGAACAAAAAGTAACATACACCAGAAAAAGCTGATGTACTGGAATGAGGTGACAATGATATTATTAATCCTTAAAAGAAGGAATTTTACATCACTTAAAGCCTTATCAACAGGTTTTTTCCCCCCCTATCTTTCACATGCTGGGAGGATAAGAGGTGATTTGGCAGGTACAAAATGATGCTGAGGGTGTCTCCATGCAGTGCCTTTGAAATGTACTATTATCACTGTACTTTTCCTGTTCTATTTTTCCCCCTCAATACTATCTCTTCTTTTTGACAACAGAGGTTTTGAAACAGTCCTTGAAATGACTGTATGAGTTATAACTGAAAAAGAAGTGATGGACGGTGATTACTTTTGCACTTATATGGTATCCTTCCTTCAATGCCACTCACACCCATTTATTATCACTCATACAAGCCAAGATTGCTTCATCTGATACTGAAACAGATTCAAGAAGAATACATCAACATGCAGCAGGACACATTTGAAACTTTTAGAATTAAAGGCAGAAGTATTTGGGGGAAAATTCACTGTTGATTGTTCTGTTTTTTCAATGGACAATACTTTTTTTAAATTAAAAGAAAAATCACCATATCATTCCTAATCTAGAATGTAACCAGTTCTTCTGAAAAACATCAAAGAAAACTAGGTAATCACAGATAATGGGAGATTATTTTTCACATTTCACTTTAAGTGAGACTAACATCACTAGCATGATTAACTCCAAAACCATACCCAACAGCCACAACACAGGATAAAACTCAGTAATTAAAACAAGGAAATAAAACGTGTAAGAACAAGTTGTCTAGAAGCCTTACTGACATTTTCCCCCAAGTCCTCTCTTGTTTCTCCTTCCCTTGGTACAAATGAATAAATTGCATATGTCTTCCCCAGGCTGGCCAGCATCTTAAGAATACAGCTGGCAGATAGCTATTTCCCTATCTAGTGAAAGTGACTGCAGATCTAAGTTAACCTTACTTGATTTAATTAGCCAAGAGTGATGAATATTCAGATTCAAAACATACATATTTGAAGAATAATTCCAGTACTTCTGTTCAACACCCTCTAGAGTTACTGCTGTGTAGGCCAGTAGCAAAGCTTTGTCTTGAAAAAACCCCCCCACCCAACCCTACAAAAACCAGACCTTTAATCATGGATTCAGGACCTTTTAGACGCATTTATTGTTTTCACAGGAAGAAAATTCTTGGTTTCAAATAGAACCTTGTCAATAACACAGTATATTTTAAAAAGCAGCTTCCTTACAATGCTTTGATATGCAGTTCAAATTTAACATCTTAAGCACTTCATAGATGAGATACAGCACTAATCACATCTGAGGAAGCTAATACAACCACAAACTCTGTCTTAGCTCTACAGTTCTAAAGGAACTTAGTTAGCACAAACCTGATTTCATCAGTAAAAGATCATCCTGGCAAGCAGCACTGAAGTACCAAGAAGATATTTCAAACATGGCTACAGTCCACTCAATTTGAATTCTCACAATGATTCCCAAAATTTTCAATTTGCAGCTCAATTATAAAATTTAGCTCATTTAAAGAAATGGGGGAAGGTATGTGAAGGTATTTTAGCTGACCAGCTACTGTTTGGAGTATCTAAATGTGGAGGTAGACCTTCTACTAAATCACCAACAGGCAAAGGAAGACAAAAGATACAAAAGATGTGACTGAGTGGGCTGCTGATATTGAGACATAATTACTTAAAAATTGCATTGGCTCTTTAGAAATCAGTCTTCATCAAACAACAAGCCATAGACAGATTTTTAAATTTTTCTTGTGTTTATGTGGTCAGTAAATGCAACATTCTTCACCCCTACAGACAACTTTTTAACCTCAAAGCTATCTCTTAAAAACTTGTAACTTTTGTATAGACAACTTAGTAGAGCCTACAGTTGGTAGAAAATAAGAATATTTTCTGGACATAAAATTTCCTTCTCTCTGTGCACAAAGTACTTCCTAATTTGTGGGGTTTTTTTCCCCACAATGTATTTGATCTTAGCTAACATGAAAAATAATATTTGGGGTTTGTACTACAGCTTGTGCTGGAAATCTTAATAAAAAACCAAAGGCAAGTAAATAATATCTGCCAGATAATTGAAGCAATTATAGAAAAGAGACATAGAAAAGACCCACCTATGAAATTCAGCCTCTAAACCATGAACTTGTGTTAGTGCACATAGACACTATTTTAACTCTATCACAACTGTCAGTAGTCAGTATGTGTCCTAACAGCTTTATGTATGATGCAATTGACACTGGGAATGAATCATGCCTCCTTAAAATAACTGAAAAATGGTGTATTTTATTTTGTAAAAAATGTGAGTTTTTATACTTAATTTTATACTTTGTGTGGGTGAGGTACCAGCCAAAAGCTAATTCTCATTTGTCCCTGGAGTATTTTGCAACTCTAGGTAATTTACTTTATTTTTTTTGAAAAACTGAACTACCCTATGTCGCTGCCTCAGAAACAACAACCACGTTTGGTCTTACAAATCTAGAACAAGTACTCTGATACAAATCAAAAACTATTGTGTCTTCTACTACAGTAAAACAAATACTGTATCTTTCTAGATGAACACTGGTGGGAGAGAGGAGAAGAGATGCATCAATAAACTCTTGAGTTTGATGTTAACTCTGTCTACTGCTAATACAAAGCCAAACTGCATTTTTTACCTGGCTGCTGCTGGTTTTCAGTACAGGTGGTGCTGGATCATGACGCAGCGGTGAGGAAGCTGAGCTGCTATCACTATCGCTGCCATCACTCAGGCTAACCCTGCGGAAAAAGGAGCCACAGCATTACATCTACAGACAAAGGGCTGTCAAATGGGGTGAGCCAACCTTGCACTTTGGGGCAGGGACTTACAATGGCCAATCCCTTGCTAAGCAGGCTATTGTTAATCAAGGTCACATGGAAGAGAGGCACCTGAGCAGGGCTGCACTCTGGAAAAAACTCTTTGGAGCACAAAGAAGGAAGATGCCTGTCTGAACTTGGCTGAGTTAACAGCAGCTAACTTTACAGAAATGGTTAAACACCTATAAAATTGATCTACTTCTCTCTATCTCAGTTCACAGCTACGTCAAAGAAGGAAAGTGGTCTTTAGGGATACTTTTCTGCTCTCCTAAAAGCTTTCCAAACAGCTGTACTTCCCACCTGAACACATGTTTTACTGAAAAGTTCCTTGTTTATTGTCAAAAGTAACACAGCTTTTCCTGATTGAAATTTTAAAACTCAGCATCTCAGAAGAGGTCACATAAAAAAGCCCAGCTCCTAGTCAGTTTCAACCTTCATTTACTTATAAACAACAGGGAATATCTTTTTGTTGGAAAAAATGGAGTAGAAAAACAATAGCCTTAAAGTTCCATCAAAATACTGAAACAAAATCTCCAAACTTGGAGGGAGACAAGCTGAGCTTGAAACAATCCTTTACACAATCACTGACAACAAGTTCTCAAACAGCTAGTCATCTTGGTGTTTTTCTCCTTGATTCCAGCTGCTAAAGTACACTAGGGAAGCAGCTGCATTCATTAAAGTTTTCCTGTTATCTTCCCATTCAAGCAGTAGCTGACACTGGCACTCAGGTGCTGTGCTCTAACAGGAAAATCCTCTGTAATACATACAGAACCTAATATGTAGAATGTTTGAGAGACGCAGTTTCAGTTTCTTCCATAACCTTGAACATCATTTGGATGGAGCTTCAAGCTGCCTGAACACCAGATGAGTTTTGGAATGCCCTCTGAAGGTTGCAGCAAGGATACAGAAGCTTCTTTTAAGAAACAAAAATTTTAAAAATTTCTTTGACAGATGCTTGCTTTACCCTCTGATGCATTTTTATGCATTATCTACTCCATGCAGCACAGAATTTACTTGAAATTCATATTTCATTAATTTGGATTCAATTTAACAGCTTAATCTAAAACCAGTAAGCAAAGAGGTCTTGTGACTATGCATAGAATAGCTTATTCAGCAGCTGAAGGACAATTTTCTCTAATTTAGGCCAGGGAGTGATTATAACTTCTTGTCTCAAGTCACAATTTCATGAAATTGAGTAAGGTGAAGCAAATCAGAGGATCATCATAACTGCATTGATTAGTACAGGAAGAGTTTGTATCAGGAATGGCTAGTTGAGTTAGGGTTTTAAAAGGGCTCTTTTATGTGCGAATGCTTTAGAAAGAGTGAATTTTCTGCCCATTTGCTACTCAGCACTCTGAGAACATCAGACCGTACCTTGTTACTAACAAGCACTACATGTCTTGGTCAGCAGGCCACTTTCAATCACGAGACACTCACCTGCGACTCCTGCCTCCTCCTCGTGTATTTACAGGTTGTTCCACCTCAGAATCATTGTCTTTCTCATCTGCTTCATCTGATTCATCTTCATTATCATCTGAATGCAGATCTTTCATTATAGTCCTCAATGGGCCTGAACCAACAGAGACAATAAAAATCAACAAAGTTTACTTCCCGGTGTTTTGGGCAATTTTTCCAGCTTTAAAAACTATCTTCTCCACACAGTGTTGAGAGAGGAGAGTCTTAAAAATTAAACAAACTAAGTAATGCACTGGGGGATAATACTGCAGGGACCTGTCCATGTATTCATGAATCTTTACTCATGTGAGCAACTCTGTCAGCTTCAACAGACTTACTCTTGACAATGACATGACTCACATGTTCAAGTGTTAGAACAATTTGCACCCTGGACCATAGCTGAAGTAAGTAAAATACTGTCGTGACAGGAGAAATTGACACAAAATATATGCTTACTAAAAGCATGCTTCTTTTGTATTGCTGGGGTTTAGTATTTTTTGCTTTCTCATTGTATGAGTAAAGATCTACAGGGACACATTGATCAGTATTAGTACATTTGTTAGGTTAATCCATGTATGAGAGGTTGCTTCTAACAAATCACTGTGACTAAATTGTACTGTACAAAGCAGTCATTTTGTCTTCCTGGTTTTTATGTATTTTACCTTCAGCTGTTCCCATTATTTCATGGTCAATTTCAAGTGGAGTAAGTACTTCACCCATGTTGATAAGTATGAAGTGCATCAATACCATTGAACATCATGTTATCACTTTTCCTGAATTAGCAAGAAGGTACGAAGCTTAACTTGCTCACAAAACTGCATTAAACTCAGTTTGGGTTTTGATTTTCACTTTTTTTACTCTAAGAAACAGTTACAGAAAGAAGAATATGTTTAATAGAGCTAGAAGTGTAACACTACAGCTACTTGAACTAAGAATGGGCAAAAGCAGATTAGAAGAGGGAAGAAAGTAAAATGTCCTGGTGGCATAGGACATTTAACTATAAAGTTCAGCCCATCTAAGACATGAAGCAGCAGTTGAAAACACCAGTGATGGCTGTAAGAACAGCAATTACTATTATGGTTGTAATTCCTTCAGCCCAAGAAACACAGTGCTAACATGAACACATTGAGCCTGAGATGAAGCTTTCAACTCTCTATTTGCTAATGGAAAATTGAGTCAAGGAGTGTCCTCCCTGGTCACTGCCAGCAGAGAAGGGAGACATCTGTCAGTCAGTGCCATACCCATAACAGGTCAATGAGTATGACAGTGTTCCCGTCATGGGGGAGGACAGTTTTATGGACTGCTCCAGACACAGCAAAGTTGAGGCCATAGGTATTTTGACTAGTTTTGTGCCAGTGACTTCAAAGCTGTTGTTTGGAATGATTTATCACTAAGGCTGCCCTAAAACTTTTGTAAGTTGACACAGTTTGGACAGTTCCGAGAAATGAGCCTTTTCTCCATTTTCACACCCTAGGAAAGAAAACCAGATGGTCCTCACGGGCAAATTCCTGGTTGACCAGACATTTGTATAGGTGACAGTATGGAAGTACTTCTTGTCCATGCACCCACAGCTGATACGTAGAAGCAGCTGACTTGTGCTCCATTTTCTGTCCCTGTTTGAATATCAGGAAGACAATGCTCAGTTGCAAATGACAACCTGTAGTCTGACTGAATAACTTACCATCTGACCCTTGAAGGAGGGAAAGGGCTTTTATAGAAGCAGTAATAAAAAGAAACTAGGAGTCCTCAGATACATCCATCACTGACAGCCCCATAAGCATTGAAAAACTTGTCATTCAAACAAGTTCTCACTTAGTGTAGGAGCATGTCTGAAAAGCACATTGCTAGCTAACTTTACAGCAGACTTTTCTACCAATCAGCAGAGCATTAATTTTTAGGTCTTTTTTTTTTCCTAGCATGGATAGCAATTTTCTGCTCCTTGCTCAGTTACTCTAAATTCCATAACAACCTTTCTAAAGGTTTGTGAAGTTGTTGCCGCCTAAGATATCAGAATAGTTAAGGAAATCTTAAAATTAGGAGTTGCCCACAAGGAAGTTTTCTTGGTAAGGAAACAGAAAAATATCAAAATAAGCCCCAAGGACAGAAGAACTTGAGGAAAGTCAAGTTAGCCCACTGTTTATGCAAAAAGAGATGAAAAAAGTTCATGCTGTGTTTTTTTCACACCTGAGTGAGCACTGGAGTCTAAATGCAACGAAAAAAGACCAACAGTCCTAACAAGTAACTTCCAGGTAAGGGGAAAAGCATGGCTTCTGGTGAGAGCACAACGCACATTGTGAACATGCCATGGTCTGCCTGGTGATCCATACCTTTGATATACAAATGCATGGCCTGGACAATAAACATGCTTAGTTTATTGGGGTTTCTGGAACTCTCAGAAAGAAGCAGAAACCACTATTTACTGCTGCAAAAAAGAGAAGATGCATATACCATTTGCACTTCAGAGCTGTTCACATTGGAGGACAAATCTCCCACCTATTGCAGAGAACTGAAAGACAATCTGTGATGCGTCATGTATATGATCCAGAAAAGATGGATGGGGCCAGTCTGCTCAGAAGAAACTACTAAGTCAACAAGTTTTTTCCCAGTAAAGATAATAGATGCAGAAGTGGATATCCAAGTCTTTTGGCTTGTAATGGACAGTTCACACCACTAAGGTTTTCATGAGGAAAAAAATGGGGGTTCAGCAGGAAGTGTACTGTTTGTTGTTAGGTAAATATGAACTGCCTGAAGCCAGTCATTACTACAGTTCATTTCCAGCTCTTGCCTTCTTTCACATGAAATAACAGTGCCAGAAAACATCAGAAAATCAGTACCAGCCACCTACAGAAAGGCACTAGGACAGATATACATCACATAATCATGCACAAATCTATTTAAAGTCAGTGTGCCGGAGGCACTAATGTATTGTCATAACCTTAAATCTAGTCTACCATTGAGGAATATAAATGGCTAAAACAAACAATTTTGTTTAGTCAAAGACTGCTTTTTTAATGCTCCTTATCCAAAGAATAAAACAAAAACTCATTAAGAATGTATCGGTTGTACAATCTTATAAACCAGGGAAAGAAGCCAACCAGGAACTAAGTAGTTTAATAGATCATGGAGAATGAATATCAACTTATTTACAGAAAACATGCCTTGGCAAAGCGTCCAGGAAGAAAAATGCATTCTTTATTGAATTTCAAGTAAACCAAAATTATTAGCCAGAAAACCAAATTGCAAACTTTAAGTCTAACCATCATCCTTCCCTGACATGTATTTGAAGTAAATATTGTGTGCTCTTAAAACTTCCCAGCAGTATGGGATGCTCAGAGCCTTTGAAAGGGTCTACATAAACACATCTGTGGGTTTCTGTTGGCTGCCCATGGGAAACCACACTTTTCCAGGGCTTCAGTTGGAGCCAGGTGCCATGCTACCTAACCATGCAGAAGGATAACTCAGAAATATAAGCTCTTTTATGTTTATCCCCTGTTAACTGACTGGCACGTATTTAGTCCTTCAAAACAACCAATATTCACACCCTTTTCTCAAATTCCCAGTTTCTTTCTCTCCTTTTATTTTGCCCTTACAGCCACATCTGAAAACAACCTGCAGAAAAGTCTCTAAATCAAAACTGTGGCCAGTTCAGGCAGTGAAACACAGAAGAAGAGAGGTCATGAGATGCCATGAGCTCTGTTTTTATTGGCCCCTTCATTTCACACATTCCTTTCAATTTCTTTTCCTTTACTGGTACCTTGTTGTCTGTTGTTTTGAGATGGTGTAAAACTGGAACTGGAACTGGAGCTGGAACTGGCAGGACTGGGCTGTTCAGACTTAAAAGAAAAAAAAAAAGAAAATAAATAACATTGTAAGAGACATTCTTTTGCCTGGAAAAACTCTTATGGTTAGTTACTGCCTAAAGCATTCTGTCAAGAAAAAGAAACTGTGGGGCCAAATACTCAAAGATCTTAACTTCCGGGGTCAGTGAGGCAAACACTGTGGAAATTACTACTGCACTCACCATACATACACACTACTACATCATGTCTAGTTCTTTGCTAAAGTCTAACAAGAAGTTTCCAAAGCCTTGTTTGAAAGATTATACAACATGAAAGGCTAAATGAGTTTATAATGGACCTAAGGCATCTCTGTCATTGTCATACTGGAGATGCAATGTTTTTCAAATTAGCAATGACATTGTGGAATTGAAAAACAAAAGACCTGAGCAGACCACACTAAATGCCAGAAAACCTCAGACAGTTTTCTTCTTTTCTCTCTCTTAGAAAATAAGTCTTAATATAGGGATTCAAATGAAACTTTTATGCTATGACTAAAATCCTCTTAACACTTTTCATATGTATCAAAACTCTGCAGATTGTAAACGTGACTGAACCAGAAGGTAGGCTTGGTTAAAAAGAGAAATTACTAGAATTTACCAATTGCAAAAGAGAACTGGATTTTTAAACAGGGCTATTAAAATCCATGTGTATTATTTATCAAACAGTTCTACCATTTTTTTTTTCCTACTATTGTTTAAAATGTGTAAATTTCCCTTTAGTTTAAAGGGGAAATCCTATTACTTCATAAAAAAATTTTACTCTTCAGTACTGAAGAGTCTCGCTTCCTGCTGCCAGGCTGCATGTCTCCGTATACTTTTTGGCTGATTTCTAGACTCAATGATACATCCTTGCACACTCATCTGTGTACATGAGACAAAGTATGAATCTGGTATGTGGGCAGAGGGGATGCTAACAGAGAACACAAAAGAAGTTGCCATACAGAAGAACAGTGAAAATCAGATTAGGAAATAATGGTCTGCTACTGAAAATTATACCTGCTTACACTTTAAATTTTATACAACTGTGTTATCATGGTGTGTTATCCAGGCTAACCAACATTTTCTGACTCTACTTGCCTCATGATTAAGACAGAACAAAATTGTTCTCAAAAATGACAGCAGAAATATCCGGTCTGTAAAACTCAGTTTTCACTGCCTAAGCCTAACAGTTGCTTTTTCTCCATAAATCAATCTATTGTTGCCCTTCATAATAGAGCAGGCAGATTTACTGCCTTTTGTTGCCTTTTCTCATGATGAGAGATGCCAATTTGGGCAACAGAATGCTTGAGAACAACACCATTAACATCTGCTGTCCTTAAATCAACATCAGCTCCAGTTCTCACAGACACAGTCAAAACACAAACTCTACCTGACTGTGGGTGTATGCCACTTATACACAACTGAATCAATCCTGTGTAACAAAACCCAACCCAACCAACAACACAACCCACTTCCGAGTACCAAGAGAGATTCTTACACACTACACAGCATCAAACCTTTTCAAAATATTCTGCAGCATTACCTGACGCTGCTCTGAAAATCAAGCATTTTAGAAAAAAAAAAAAAATCTCCTTCCCGAGTTTCTGTAAAACCTTACAAGATTTTTAGTTGTAAAATAGTCATGATAATATGAAACAGACTGCAGTGATGAAGAACAAGTGTCCCTGCAAACTTTAAAGACATCAGCAAACTAAGCTCAGTTGCCTAGCTGCAGGCTACTCTTAAACATCTGGTTTATCCGTCAATTTCTGCTTCTTGCAGCAAAATTACTAGCTGAGAACTGGTTTCTGGAGATTTCCATTAACTGTATTTTTTCTTTATTAATTTCAACATGAACTTCAACTTACCTAAAGTCCATTCTCTCAAAAAAAAAAAAAAAAAAAAAAGCAAACACTAAAAGACAGTCATATTTGGCTTTCAAGTGCTAAAAGTCTAAAAAGCAAAAAAATCAAATACACACAGAGACTATTTAACTATTACAGGTTCACCTCTTTCTTTTTTAACCAGCTTCCTTGAAATGAAAAAAGGGAGAAAGGCCTAATCTCATTCTCACTATAAGGCATGAAAATACCAGTGAAATTACTCTGTGCCAAAATTTTCTCCCAGCATTAACTAATTGGGTCAATATCACAAGAACAAATGCTATACAGATATACATACAGATATATGTATATATAGATACATACAAAGCTGTGTATTTTCCTGGTAAAAATTTTGCTCTGCTTTAGCAGAGAACTCAAACTACAAAAACTCCTTAGGAAACACACTGATCATCCAGACTTATTTTAAAAGGGCTCCTAATAACTTTTGAAACTATTTACTTCATTTTCTTAAACATCCCAATCTGAAAATTTATCCCAAGGAATATAGATTAACATAAATATTAAAATTGTTAAGTATTGGAAATGAAACCTTCATTTTTGACTGAGAAATCTGGGTGAGAACACACCCAGAGGAAACAGTTGCTTTTAACCTAAGAATGAATGTTATTAACAGAAAAGATTTGCCTTTTCAAAAGAAGCATTCCATATATGAATATGGACTGGTGCCAACAGCACCCATGCTTCTAATTACCAGCAGGTGTCTTTTATCACTTAAGCAATGCTTTTTGACAGTTTTACAGATTGTTAACCCATGGACTTAGGTATTTATGGCTTTACGCACTTGCCGTTCTGCTCTTATTCACTGGTTCCTAATCACAAAATATTTCTTTTTTAATAGGTCTGAAATTAACTAAAGCCTATCTTTCAACAATAAAAGTTTAAGATAGTATCAGTGAAGAGCTTCTCTCATATGGTCTTTTCCTGTTTTACCAGTTTTCTCTTTCTACAGACAAGCTAATGAGAGTTTGGGCCTGAACTGTTCATTAGTGCAATGACCCCATATGATTTATTGCATTCTTAGACAGTCTACTTCGTTTTAGTGCTCTCACAGTGATGCACAGTAGACAGTGACTTCTTTATTAGGCCTGATTGAGGGATGCTGTGCTTTGAAACTGTTCAGCAAAAAGAAGGCAATTTTCTTTGGCCCAAGTTTTTCATGAAAAGGTACCTTTTTTACCAGTGATTTTTCTAAATCACCTGGCTTCTGCCATTTTCAAATTCTTGTCTGTTTTTACAAGTAGATCACTCTTGAGCTGCAAACAATTTTCAGGCAAACCCACCTGTTTATAGCAAAGGATATAATGGAGCTGTTTCTGTAATATTTTCCACGTATCTCTTCCCATATCCCTTCAAGATATGACTCTATGGCTTTAAAAATAACCCCCATCATTTCAAGCTCTTTATAAATTCTTACATTAAGAAATAGAAGATATCTGTATGTGGATGACAATGGTTTTTCTAGCTTTTCCCTGAACCATTCTTGAAGGAAGCTTACAAATTGTTTCTTGAAGTAAACCTGAAGTGATGAAGCAATATCTCATTTCATATCAGTCTACATATTTCTTATTTTTTATGCATGATAGTGTAGAGGCATATGTTTCCCAGTGCTATGCATACTGAGAAGTCTGTATACTTGAAACTACCTATACAGCTGAGCATTCCTTCCACTTCCACTTCGTGCAGATTTAGAATTTCAGGGAGGAGGAACATGCTCCTGAAGAGCAAGCCTTTTTCTCTTACAGGACCCCTGTACTTACAACATTTACTGCCACTTAAGTGCCCTGTCAGTGACTTCAGTTTTCGGTAGAATAATTCAATCTATCTGTAGTACACACAAGAGGTTCCCATTGAACATCAGCAAACAGCTTTTCACTGCAAGGGTAACCAATCAGAGGCACAAGCTGCCCAGGGTGATTTTGCCATCTCCCTCCCTAACAGGTATTGAAAGGCTGTCTAGACAGGATCCTGGCCACCCAGCCCAAAGTGGCCCTGGCTGAACAGCGCAGATAGACCAGATTACAGTCAGAGATACCCTCTAACCTCAAGGAGTCTGTGATTCTTTGAATTTGAAAGACAGCCTTAATTTAAAAAGTAGCATCTAGAAAAAGCCTTAATCAAATCTTTGCAACTGTTTCCTCTGAACAACTGCACTGAATCAAGTGGGATTTGCATTTTCTTACAGACTGTCCTACTGAAACATGTTATTTGATTTTGAAAGAAAATCCTTTTCCTTCTGCATTTATGAATATATTTTATTTTACCTTTATAAATCAAAATTTGAGACAATGCTAACATAAAACTCATAAATCTCAGTAGAGATTTAGAGAAGAGTCATAAACAGGAGACTGAGCAAAAAATGTGGATAAAAATTCTTTTGTGGAACATTGTACAATAAAATTGAAAGATGAAGCACTAGTGACGATTGTTCTGTAACCATAGGGTATTTTTCCTGAAAATACCTTAATGGAAAAGAGTGGCAGACACATAGTAAAGCAAGCAAAAAAGTACAGGAGGGAAGATCAAGGTTTGCGTTGCAGAGTAGCTGAATACTACAGTTTCCCTTTTAGGATTTCAGGACTACAAGATAATGAGTAAACTAAGGATAAAATAAATTAAAATTGTGTATTGTCACATGAGTATGAACATGGTCCTTAAACACAAGAGGCAAACTGATCGAAGTTCTCATCAGATAAGCCTTTCCAAGAAGGATAAAGGCTGTCCTGAATATGTAGGTAACGCCGGCAAAGACAGGGTCATACAAAGGCTTTTCAAAACTGTCACTAAACACTGTGTTATTTAGACCACCAAAAATGTGTGAAAAGATATCTATATTTGTGAAGAATTGATAAAGTATGAGCAGCGCAACATGGGAAATTTAATAGGTCTGTATTCCATACAAAGTCTGAACTATGTGGGGAAAAAAATGAGGCCAAACAATATAACATATACTTGTAAAACATTGCTCATTTTATAAACCCAGTGGCATGAAAGCCCTGTGATGAGAGGATGGAGACTATCCCTCTGCACTCCTTTAACTGTGGAAAGGCCAAATGAAGCTGACAAACAATACCCAGATACTGATTTTCTGAGAGTTTGACTTAACATTTTAAACTTTCCCTTTGAGAATTTCCCCATATTCTATGCACAGAGTTTTCCCATGCCAATAAAGGAAATGTGTTTTGGAAAGAAAGTAACTTCAATTTTAGTACTAAACAGAAACCAGAAAATTCAGTCTTGGTATTAAAGCTAAGGTGAGAGCTTCATTCAATTATTCTACGTCTTCTACTCTAATGGGATTAATAATGATAGAAGATAGGTGGTAGTTTTTCTGGCCAGCCCCTTCAGCTGCTGTGTTGGAAGACTTCCTAACTCCCTTCTCTTGTGCTGTTTTATCTACAGTGCCCTATGCTATGAAAAGGCCACTGAAAAGGACTGATGTTAATACATTCACAGTTTACTGTTTGAGAAATCAAACAGACAGTCTGCTGTCACTTTTGGGGCAGCAGGAAGGTGGATCGCCTAAATTCTCCCAGATATAAGGTTCTAGTGTTACGAGTTCACACACTCGTATTAACAATAGAAGCAACTGGAGAACCATCTACATGTAAAATTGCTTTTATGGGTATAATTTATGGTGCATTTCTCCACATTAGAAATTTGGTCTTCTCAGCAGGTACTCAAAGCCTTTGCAAATTCACCTCAGTTCCCCTCTATTCTTATGCAGCTCAAACTTGTAGAACACTCCCAGCAAGGCCCCACACTAAAACTTTACTATGTGAAAAGTTTGTTGGGGTCATACAAATCAAGATAATACATACCTAAATGTAGGAAAAACAACAGCTTTTTTTTTTTTTTTCCCAAGTCCTGCTGCACAGGCTCTTGAACTCACGTCCCAAAAAACTAAATAGTTCAAAATTTAACTAAAAAATCCAGAGAGATCAAATGCATATCTCTGTTGCTCCTGTCAGTTTCACAGCAAGCCTCATCGCACTTACTCTTCCCTCAAACTTAACTTCTGGGATTTAAATTATTATCTGAAAAACTCTGCTTTCATTTATTGTACATTCCAGTTTCAGTGAAAAGCTGAAGAGACAAAAATACAAAAATATATGCCGTATCCTGAAAAATTCTCAAGTCTTTAAAACCAAACAAAACTCCTCAAATGGTTTTTCAAAATGTTATGATTTTTAGCCAGTCTTGTGATACTGTAAACTTAACAATGATCTTTAGATATGATGTTTGGCAACAAGATGCTCTACACACATTTTTCTCTATAGATCTGGAACATCTAATACAATGGTTCCTAAGCACTCACTCTATAAAAATACCATGTGTTTGTCTAGTAGTTTTCACAAAAGATCATCCATATTATATACACACTAACCATACAATACTAATTCTCTGAGAAAAAAACCTATAGAGCAGATTTCCATTTTCTTATTGGTTCTTTACTATTTACAGCTGACACATCTGCGTGCTGTAACTTTGCCTATTCAAGTACTTTTACAAAAAGAATACTACAAAAAGTAATCCTTATTTAAAGCTCCTTATCTCTGCTTCTCTGATTTCAAATAACTTTTTGATAGTGTGATCTGAGTTTTACATTAATAGAGTTTTGCTTCTGTTTCATAAGACATAAGAATATAACACACAACAAGGACAATCTCTTACAAAAATAAGAAAACATGGCATTTATTTATATATCAAGTTCATTTCACTCAAATTGTTATAATGTAGCGTAACCTACTTGTAATGTAATCAATAGTTAACCTGAATAGGTACCTTAACCACTGAATGAAGTTATTAAAAATATTGGGCTATAATTACATTATTTCAAATACTAGCTAAATTAAGATCTCATGTACAAATCAGATCAATCTTGAGTTTTACAGTGTTCAAAGGATCAAAAATGTTGTATATGACACAAACAAATAAAGTTGAAACACCTCATCTACACACTGTCTCCTTTAGCTAAAATTGTAACATTTAACATGCAAAATTTTATTTACTCTTACTAGCCCTCTCCCAAAGCCACCAAGAATGGCCAAATTTAGGCCACCAAGAGCACCAAGAACAAATTCCTCCTTTGGCTTTTTCTGCCCTGAACTGAGTAACTTTGCAACTGAATTACTGTTGTCCAGAATACTCAGACCATGGCACTTTACTTGATGATATTTTACTCTTCTTGTGGAAGACACAATGTAATAAGCTCTATCTTGAAACTATGTCTTTTCCATCTACAAAATACAGCTGCATTGTAATAACTAAAATCCACTATAGCAGCACCGGCAATGGAAAAATACCATTCATCCACTGAAAGATACTAAAATTGTCCCAGCCTGTATCTACTTCTTTTATTGACACAGTTTAGAATGTAATACTTTTGCAGCTGAATTGCGAAACACAGGTAACTGTATGTAACGTCCTCCAAATATTTAGGTAATACCTAAAATTACCTCATACAGAGCAGCAAAATCACTTGATTTGCTTCTGTCCTAGTTAAGACTGTTCACCAAGTATGGTATTAAATAGCATAAGTTTTGTAATGCTTTTCTGACTGGGTTAATCAGTGCTGAGGCACTGATCCAGTTATTGCTGGCCCCAGTTGTGGTTATCCCCAGATGTGTGTGTCATCTTTTCCTTGGGGAGCTCAGGCACAGGTGGAGCTGCCTGTTAACCTCAGCAACAAAACACAGCTCTGCTGCTGATGGGGTACTTATTATCAGTTGCCTTTAAAGTCTCCTTTCATTTCACTCTGAGATGATGATACAAGTTCTGTGGATATGTAAACAGAATCTGTGAAATGCAAATAGCTCCATTTATCCTTATCTTCTAACTCTTTTGTATGAAACATTAATTCCTTCAACACTGGGCATCATTTCCGCACCTTTGCCAGATGGCTTGCAAAACACCAAGTACACAGTAAGAAATTCCTTCATGTTCAGGTAGCCACAGCAAGAACAGGTAACATGTCTCAAGATAGTTCAAAAAACTCTACATACATGTTCTGGACACAGGCAGCCCCATCTTACTGTGCTACACATGTGAAAAGGCTGTCATTTGCATTAGGGCAAAGACATTAATTGCCAAATTTCTTGGTCTCTCCAGAGCAGCACAATGTTAAAACAAATAAACAAATCTGATCACCGAATAAAACTCATCATGCAATTACTTGTTTTCAGCCCCAATGGGAATGAATGGTGTGAGATATTGCTGTTCAGAGAGGGGCACTAGAAACCCCAATGACATACCCAATGCCAGAGGAAGCACTAAGTACACATTTCTGTTGGGCAGATAAAGATATCTATTTTCAAGGGAGGCTGAAAGCCTGAAAGCTTAGACACCTTCAACAGAAAATGTTAAGTTTTAGTACCAAGAGAGCTGGCTGTTTTACTCAAAGTTTTCATGGGTTTGGGGTTTTTTGAGTTTGGTTTTGGGTTTTGGTAGGAAAAAGCAGGAAGTAATTAATTTTGCAACATCCTTCTCTAACAAAAATGTAAGCTGTACTGAGGTATTGACTAAGCCAAAACAGTACTACTGTATAATGACTCAGAGAGTTAACGCAAATTCACACTAACATGCTTAAGCTACGTAGCAATTTTTCTACTGCCGATGTGGTGATGTCAAACTACTGTCAATGAACACTCAAAATATTATTAAAATTGGTTTCAGGTAGGACACTTCCCTTAAACAGCAGTGGCTCCCTGGCAGAGAGAGAGTGAATAATGCTGTCAAGAGGGAAAGGCAGCTGCCATACAGAGGGCATGAAAGAAAACTGCTTGATTACATCTGCTTTCATTTATTTCCTCTACCAGGCTCATGTACACACTTCAGTATTGGGACACCAGAAACACACAGGCACCATCTCCTTGAATCTGGGGCAGGCAAATGATGTCCATCAGGAGCATCCCTTGCCCATTCCAAGAGGGTCCCCCAGCATTCCTCTGCAGTGTCAAACACACAGCACAGCCTTGGGGCTCCACAGCACAGGGAGATGAACAGCAGTCCCTCCCTCATGAGCAGGCAGTGCACAGGCACGAGATAGGGTACACATTCACTGCAGCAGTGAGCTCAAACAGTCTTTATCCTGTGTTAGTAAAAGTTAAAGACTTAATTTTTTTTTCCCCAGGATATTACTGAGTCTTTAAAATATAAAAATTTTAAATTGTGGACTTACGGTGTGTCATGAAGAGCTCATGTCTGTCATCACCAGAGTACAAGCCTCTGAATGGGAAGTATTATCAAAATTATCTAATGAAGTTCATGGGGAGTTTGGCAGCAAACTTTCAAAAATACATGAGTATACCATGACATTTTGCCCCCCCAGCCCCCCAAAGAAGTGTAAACATACTGGTTCCACATAAAAAATAAAAGGGCATAAAAGCCTTGAATAGATCTAACTCTTGTAAATAAAATGCCAGCTGAAAATCATCAGGTGTTAGATTTTGTTTTAAATACATGCAGCCATTCTTCTGGATCACAATATAATTTATATAAGTAGATAGATAAAGCAACTTCAAAGCTATGAAATCCTTATCAAGAAGATCTCAATTATCATTAAAATAAAATATCCTCTCCTTAGTATTTTATTATTTTGACTGTAATCCACCTTGGCATCTCAAAATTGTCATGACTTTACTGGATGTGAGACTAAGTCTTTTTATGCCACAAACGCCCCCTCTCCCCCAGACAATTACAGTATTGGCACCCAATTACAACCCTTACATTCTGCAGGATAGCAGGTAAACAGGGTTTCCAGTGCTGAAGTGCAGGAAAAATGTCCCCAGTTTGAACCTGCATTTATGCAAATACTTGAGTTAATTCACGAGTAGTCACAATGAAGCAGATGTAGCCAGCACTTGCAAATTAAGCACAATACTGCTGCCTGAATTACTAGCTTAATAATAATTAATGTTAGTGTGGTCAAAAAGTGACGTGTCCTAAAACTAAACAAAAACCCAACAGACTTCGCCTCAAGAATACAAAATTTCATGGCTCTCACAAGATTACTTTTGCAACCTGAACATTTAATTGTTTCTGCACAGTTTGTCTCCACTGCTTTATTTCTAAATTCTTAACATTTCTCTAAGCCAGTGATTTCCCAACACACACTGGTAACAAAACTGTCTCACTTTTAACATTTGAGCTTGCTTCCCAGAGCATCTCTGCTTTTCTATCATGCTGCTTCCTCATGCAGCAATAGTAATTTCACCATATACAGAACAGCCTAACATGCACCCAAGCTTTTGTGAGTGAACACAAAGCATTTTTCACTTCATAGTAACACCTAATTAAAATAGGTAAAGTATAGCAACTGAATGGTGCCATACCACAGCAGATGCTGATGGCCACAGAGCACACTTGTGCCTACTGCCATTTCTCTAAAGAGGTCTGCTTATCTCTGGCCACTGTTTCTCTCTGAGCATATACCTGGAAGGAAACACCTAAGACTGTACTATATTTACCTGTTTGTGACTACTGAATTACCTCCTTGACACAGGAGTACCATGTCCAACAATAGCACATCAGTGGTTGGCATGGTCTTAAGAGCAGTGATATTTCCAGACTAGAAGCAGAAAGACTTCATTTAATTACTACACAGAAAGCAAGGAATGTAATAATATGACCATTGCAAACCCACAGGGCCCTGTTTGCAGTGAAGCACATGATCAGTATTAACCCTGTTCTGCACCATTAATCATCTTGAGAGTCACAGCCACATTTACTTCACAAATAAAATAAAATCTATCTTCTCCTTTTTCTTTTTGGCCTTTGGTAACTACATGAAAACAGCACATGGAGCTCTATCTCACTACTGTTCCTTCTGGCTTTAAATATTACCTGAAAAAGCACTAACTTTAGTTCCAAGCCCTGGCAGAAAGTAGGCTTTTTCAGCTAACAAGGGCCTGGAGGTTTCGCAAGACCATGGGGATTTTCAAAATGTTCTTCCACTTTTGCAATCGTCAAATTACTACATCATGTGCCAGACTGAAAGTAGCATTTTATGGATTTCTTTAAAAAGGTACTCCGACTCTAAGACTGCTTTAGGACATGTAAGCATTTAATTAAGTACAAAGGCATACTCTGTGTGATCTCTACTGTATTTTCATTGTTCCATAAAGGCCTTCCTGAGAAGGAGACGGGATTTTTTCCTAAAGGCAAAAGACCCACTAAATGTACTCTGCTCTTAATAACTGAAACTCCTTATGCTTGAGCTGTCACATTTTGCTAGCACACACTTCTGCTTAGATTGTATTTCCATAGGCTTTGACATGCCAAAAGGCTGCTACCATTACTAATGCAGTGACATAATGCAGGAAGGGAAAAAACAATACATACCACAAGCAAAATAATCACACCAGAAGAAATTGATTTGTCAGAATTCAGTCCATTCACGTGGACTCCCTAAAAAATCCACCAAACCGCTGTCAAGCACAGCAGACTTAAAGAGTTGTTATTCAGCTCTCTACAACAGGAGATACATGGAGGATATTTAATATCTGAATAAGTATGTATCATCTGCCTTATCTCTTCTGTGCCTTCCTGCTGCAGCAACTTCACCAAGAGCCATGTAACATTTTTTTTCCTTCCTACTCAGTCAAGCAAAATCAGCAGTAATCAAGCAAGAAGTATCTAAGCATCCCTTCTGAAATGGCTCCACAGCTCAAAAGGGGCAGCTCCAAAATTCTGTATTTCTCCATCTCATACAACAGCCTGCAGCTCACACAAATATCACAAGACTATCACCATATTTCAGCCTGGCAGCAAAATCAAGGTCAAGTCCTTTTTTTAGCACGTTGCTGCACTATCCCACATAGGAAGCAAACAGGTGGAGTTTTGATTAACTAAAACACCCTGTAATTGAATTTAAAAACAAAATATTTAGAATTTTGAAGCAGACTGTATTAATATGCCTATGCTTCAATAAAAACATAAATCTGCATGCTTTCACTCAATACTTTATTTTGCATGTTTCATACCAAAGCCAGTAAAATAGTTTTTCAGCCTTTATGTGTGATTTCGAAATGAACTCAAAAAAAATCTGATACTCTTTTGAGCACCTAGTTAACCAGTAACACTGAAGTCCAATGTACTTAAATTCACACATGTATGTGAAAAGTGATACTTACAAAGCAACATGAAGAGAAATGCAGACACTTGTTTTACTTGCCAACAACTCAAAGTCGACAGAAAAACAAAATTAAAATAAATACTGCAGTGTTCCACACTACAGTGTATACCAAACACACCACAGAGGAATGACCATACATGGTCTTGGTCTAACTCACACACAGAAAGACTATTAAACAAGGGCAGAGATAATCACTACGCAAGGGTGTGGTTCCCTGTATTTCCCACTGAATTTTACAGAGACATTTGAAGCTCAAAAAAAAAGACTGACTAAAGGGCACCAAAGGACAGTGCCAGCTTTCTGAAATACACCAGAGACAACAGCATGCTAACCTGTTTGGATTCTGAAAGGTGAAGTTCAAGGGATAGCTCCAAGGAAAGATGAACCATTGGCAGACACTTAACATCCTGAAAAAGAATGCACCTCTCTTAGGGAGTGCTGTAACTCTACATCCTCTACCTCATGGAGGCAAAGGCCATGTTTTAAGTCTGAATACCCATAATTAGGTAGAGTATGATGCCTGTACTGTGAAGGGTTAAGCACACTCTACTTTTTTGTCTGAAATTCAAGCCCATTGATTGATATGATACACTCCACCTCAATTCACTGAACTTGGGTTGCATCCAAAGAAATAGGGGGAGCAGGAGCATTGCCATCCTGTAGCACCATCCCAGTGAAACAACAGCTCTGTTTAATCATGCTTGTAAGATTCCTCTACCACAGGGACTTTTCAGAATGTCATCCTTATTTTAAAATCCCGAATCCAGACTTCACAACTGAGAACTGATAAAGTACTATATCTAATTCTGAGAACCATCCTATGTGTGATGAGCAACAGCAAGAAACTTATTTTTGCAGTAAGTTCTACATTCTACATTGCACTTTGTATTACAAATTTATCATGCTTTATATGTGAAGTTATGCATATGAGGCATATGAGTATATGCATATGCAATACCAGTAAAGAGAACAGTCACCATTTTGGAATATGTGTGTTTGAGAACGAGACCACCTCTTACTCCCTACAGTGAAGAAATTTCAAAATTCTTAGCAAAGTTGTTAATAATTTCATTCTATAAAATGTATAAATATTGCATTAATGCAGTATTATTATGTTTGCATAAATGTCATAAACAAAACCTGAAGTACAAAAAATGCACCTGACTCAGAGTTAGTATTTTTGCAGTATTCTATCAATTTTCTTTTAGTTACTGATTTGTAATGTAATTTGTTATACCTAACCTAAATTTGCTGAATTGGGTATAGAGGTTTTGCTTTCTTGAAGACATTTAAGAATAGATCTGGATACTACCAGTTATACTTCCATTGTTCATCAGGGCTATGATACCTACCACTCTAACTGTACCGGAGTAAGAAATAACAATTGACTTAATTTTACAGCATAATATTATGCCAGGATATGACACTAAAGAAGCATCTTCCCAGCTTCAGGCAACCATGTTTGTCAGTATCATGAAGCCTTGACAGATCTGAAATTACTGAAATTTTACAGAAAAAGCACTGTCCTATTTTCACTTCCATTACTTTCTATGTAACATTGCAAGTTTTTACCTTTTTCTTTTCCTTAATATGAATATGTTTATTGGATATGCCCTTTATGGATATAGCTGTGAAACTTCCTGAAACACTTAGAAGCTTACCCAATACATACAAAAAAAGTCCAAGCTAATTCTTCCAACATACAAAATTATCCTTATTACACTGCTTCATCACCTTTTATTAGGTTCCCTGGTTAAAAGTGGTAAAATGCAGAAGGAATATCTTGTAAAATTCTGCAGACATTCACTAACCAGGCTGCCCAGCTGTTTCTACCTTACAGCACTTGAAAATTGTGTGACTCAAGTACCTTAGGGGATTATTCTGTGTTTCATAGATAGTTTTTATTTAAGTGAGTATATTACTGACTTTCTAAACAATATCCCATCACTGACCGGAGCCATACTAGCCTGATTTATTAAGAACCACAGTCCAAAAGTGGCAGGCATCCTTTTCACCCATTCAGACAGGACCACACTGTCCCCCCACCCATGGAAGACCTATGTGTTCCATGATCCACTATGTCAACATTAAAACAGGCAGGAGTCCAAACCAGCAGGATTTACTTCTCTTGGAGAGCACTTCAGCAGTTTGCTCTCTTAGTAACAGTGGCTTACAGAGTTAGAAGACACTGAATCTGTTTTTTAGCTTCAGTATAGAATTAAGGAACTCCTTAGGTCCTACAGGTCAACTGCAGATGGACGATGGACTTGTGGAAGTGGACTTGCATCAGCCTATTAAAAATACAGAGGTGTTCCCATTATACAATTGGTAGTGGGCAAGAGATTGCATGACAACAAAGAGAAAAATACCTAACAGCAACTAAAAAGGATTAGTTTTAACTACCACTCATATATCTTTCACATATCATTTATTTTCAAGTTGCCAAATAGCACACACCTCTGCAGAACAATTTGTAGAATTCCACTTACATTTAATTTGCTTGTCTGAATTCTTCTGTCTTAAAAAAAAAAAAAATGGAGAATTGCTGCAGCCAGTAAAAGCATATGTGCTCCCCTATGGCATTCAAAAATCTATTTCAATTAGCCTGCTCTACTGAGGGTATATAGTACATCTTAATGCTAGTGAGAAATTAAAATAGAATATTCAGCTTTTTAAAAAAAAAAAAAATATTTCCCACTAAGGGTGACAAGTATGTATGTTTTCAAGTTTGAAGACAAACTGTTTAAGTTTCAAGCCATAATGAGAATGCCACTCCAACCACAGAGTATGCCCTGTGTCATGCTGTAAAGCAGGGCTTGTTCTGTTGTATACCTTCTAAATTTAACTGCCTTTGCATGCCCTAAGGGACCAGTCATTAAAAGGTCACTTCAGAAGTAAATTACCTTCTCCCTCACAGGAAGTTTCTACAAAGTAAAAACCTAATGCTGACACCTCCCCATAGCAAGGCATTTATTGTCTGTTCCAGAGAGGGCAAACAGGGTTTGATGGCAATACTGGAGACACAAATCAGAAAACGGAAAAACAAGAGAATTGAACAGGAAAGGCTGGGAAGAATTCCTCTACCATGCACACTACACCTCTAGCCATAAGCACAAATAATGGCACCGAACAACGTTTCTCCTAACATACTTTTCCTTCTCTACATGTCTCTATGAAAGATGTTTCTGAAAACCAAAGTTGGCTAGAAGAATTATTAAAATCCTGATTTTAATCGTAAAATTAAAGAGCAAATCATACTTGAAACAGATGAGTAGGCACAGTAGATAAATACTTTCAGGAGAGCGAATTTCCATTAAAATGTCTTTCTTCTGGGTAAGCCTACCACTTGGCAATAGATTCCCCTCATGAGAGTGAGATTCTAGGAATTCCTCTTCCAAAAAATTGGCGTCATTGACAGAACTGCCTTTTTTAGCAAAAAAATAAGTAACTCTCTGATATAACTGCAACCCTTTCCTGGCTTTATTGAACTCTCTAATACCTGAAAACAAAGACTTAGAGTGTAAAATACAAACATTTTAATCAATTTCCTTTTCTCTGAAAAGAAACATGCATTTCTGAAAAACATCAAAAGAGTAATATTGTTTATAAATATCTCCCATACGCTTATTTTCGTAATGTTGACAATTACTAACTGAATAGACTTGAATAGGCAATACAATTCAACTAGAACAGGCATAAGCTTGAACATGGCCATCAGCATCCCTCAGTTTGGACAAACTGCCAACAGACAGCAAAAAGAAAGGGAAGAACTCAAATTTGGTGCACAGTCCCACAGACTACGAATAGTCAATACAGAACTGAATAAAGTATTAAGCAAAACCAAACAAGCACTTACGTCAGATTTGGAGGACACGTTTTCCTCCACGTCAGAATCACTGGGATCTACAATATCATCAAAGGGTGGCAGAGTAGGCGTCTTCCTTTCCAGTGCATCAGTTTCAATTTTGACTCTCCCCACCTTGATTTGAGATTTATCTTTTGTCTGTTTTTTGTCAGCTGAACAAGTAAGAACCAGTGGGGGGGCAGTAGGAAAACTTTTAAATAATGAATCCGAGCTGGGTTTTTTTCTTTTTCTTGCAGAAGATTCATCAGTGTCCAGCATAGGGGGCCTTTTGGTGAGAGTCTTCTTTTCTTGCTGCTGCCCACACGTTATGGTAAGGATAGGAGTGTTTTCAGATTTTGGTTCCTTGGACATGGGTTTGGGTTCCTTGAAGGCTATCTTAGGAACCATTTTTTCATCTCTTAGTGGTTTGTTTTCTTTGGGTTTCTTAGAGGATTCTTTGGAAGATTTGTTATGTTCCCTGGAAGGTTCTTTGAAGGCACTTTTTTGTTCTTTTGAGTCTTTAGAATTTTTTTCTTTGTGCTCCTTTGTTAACTTCTGGGTCTTTGAAAAACTGTTACTACTGCTGCTGCTATTTATGTTCAGAATCCTAGCTGGGTCCTGCAAAGAGCAGATGCAAAATTTTACTTTTAAAAAAAAAAAAAAAAAAAGAAAGAACCCTTAAATCCTCAAAAGGCAAATACAATATGGACATGGGGCTCATATTAAGAACTTGGAACAGCAGGCGAGTAACCAGGACCAGGAGTAGAAATAACCAAGTAAGAACAAATAGAAAGCCCAACATTTGGTCAAAACATCTGTTACAAACTGGTGGAACATAAGCAGTTATCACTGCTGGTCAAAAAGTTACAACAAAAGCTAGTTTTTATCCTAGGCATTATACCTGTCTTATGAAAAAACATTTTAAGGTTAACATAAAAGCAGTATAGGAAATTTTTATCATCACCATTTACTATGAGAAAATTAAAATCACAAAGAAAAATTAAGATATGAACCATATGATGTCAACAGAATTACAGGATCAGAGGAAAACATGATGACATTTCAGGCAAAGTTTGACTTCTCTGCTGTGATCTTCCAGCTTTTGCCAGATCTTTTTCCTCATAAACAATAGCAATCCTGGATCCAGCCTGGCTATGGAAGAATTGATTGGACAGAAAACAGTCATTGCCTTTTTATAGAAAACCTCCTAAAGCTGAAAAAGTTTCCTTCTTTGAATATACTGGCATCTCTGATGAGTCTTTAATTACTTTTTTTTTTTTTTGATTGAACTGTTTTAAGTGAAAAGTGTTTCTCAGAAGGTGGTGACTCAGACATCCTACGGGAGAGGCAAAACCAGAAACAGCAGACCAGTATCATCCTCATTCAGTTGAATCTGAACAGTTGAAGTGGCAAGGCAAGAGGTCACCTGCAGCTAGAACTGGCAATAAAGGAACCATCCAGAATGAGTCATACAGGATCCTTTCTTCTAAGAACTAACACCTGGGAATATTTAAAAGACAAGGACAGTTCTAGCACTGCCCACTTTCATGGAGACTGCCAGTGATGGGCTCTCAGTATCTCAAAACCACCCAGTAGACTAATTGCACTGTTTTAAACACTAAACATGTGTCATATATATACAAGACAGGGCCCATTTCTATACTTCAAAGTATAAAAATCTGCAAAGTGATGTTGCAATTCACAGGAACCCATGGTCAAGAAGTTTACACTGCTCACTTTTTCTTCCTGACTGGTTATAAGCATTTCTATCTGTATATTGCAACACTTTAATATGTATTACATACACCCATTGATTTCCTTTACCTATAAAAGATGTGTATGTAAATGTGGTGTATCTGGCTGTCTAAAACTGCCACAGATTTACAGATCTGTAGAGAGGAAATCATATTTAGCTTATCTTCCATATTTACTTAACCACCTTTTTACCCACAACATAGACAGAACTGCAGAAGTGCAGTGGAAAGTTAAGGACCAAAGCAGCACACGGCCAGCCTCCACAGGGACTGACTAATTTAAAAAAATGCACATAGTACAACTGCTCTGGAAAAATAACTATCCAAGAACACAAAGCAGAATTTACATGTTAATGCAAGTCATGTCAATTAGAAGAGAAAGGAAGAGAGACTATGTCCACATCTATGCTTCCTGTTCATAGATAACGATATATAACATGTCCAATTAGGATGTATTAAGTCAGAGTTTAATACTCTAGGAGCTGAAAGGTCTACACAAAACATGTGCAGAAACTGCAGGATCATCCTTCTCCTCTGTAACAATAGGTAGAAACAATTAGCTAAAAATAATTACTTAGAAAGGTTCTTCCCTTCTCACTACCTTATTTAGTGAAACAGTCACAGTTCTGAATAAATTATTCAACTGCATGTTTTTATAAGATGCTTCTTGCACCTTGTACTGCAAATATATTTTTGTGTCAGATTGATAAACTAACTATATACTTATAAAACATATATCAACATTAATATTGGCTGGAAGCATCAACAATGACGAACACTATAATTACTATAATCTGAATGTCTAAACATAAGGCACTTCCTCCATTCCCAGGCCAATAATTAAGAAACAAAAATAAAACAAGCACTTAGCACTCCTTGACATGTTTCACTTGAGTCATAAGACCTTTCCTGGTGTTCTTCTTTAAGATTCTAAAAAAAAACCCAAACACCTAAAACATTTTTACTATTTCCTTTGATGCAAGACCAGCACCAAAAGTTAACTTATAAACTAATTATTATATGCTTCTAGTGTCACATCATGTTCTATCACTCCAGAGAGATGTTGCCCTGCAGAGGAATAAAATATGTGTCATTACCAAACTAGATAGAGAAATTATCTCTCTTACTGGTCTCCTTATAGCACTTTATTTCATATATAGCACATATATTTTACATTTCAGAAGGAGAGTCTCATTTTAGAGGTTTTCCAACAGATGAGACCTGGAGGAAATGTTTCTGGGGCACAGTAGTATTAATACCAAATGGAAGTTGAGATCTGTCTTCTTTTCAATTTTAAAACTGGACTTTTTTCATCTTCTACAACATGGAAGCTGATACTTTCATAGAAATCATAGTACAAATACGTTACATACTTATGAGACTTATTTATACACCCCTCTCACATGCTTTCTTAGAATTACCCTTTCTTAAAGGCAGCCAACCCTTTCTTCTATATATACATTCATTTTCTATCTTATTTCCTTAATTTCTGCAATGAACCAAAAAGAAGCCAACAATGACACAGAGGAGACAGCTACAGGAACATTAAATCTGTAAGAAAAAAGTCAAATTATATCTACCAGTAAGTTAAAGTCAAACCTGATGATGAACATGGGAGGCTGATGGGGATGAAAAGTTGCTGAATATTAATATCATGTACCAACATGTGTCAGCATAGATCTAAATAAAAATTAGCATAGATCTAAATAAAAATTAGAATGTACTTTCAAACCATTTTCTTATTTATTAGAATCTGACAGTGTGTTAAAATGTTTCTTTCCTCCATAGAAAGTGTTACAAGAAGTAAGAATAGATTTAGTAAAATAAACATTCTTTTCTCAACACACTTTTCATATGAAAAACCAGGATTGTGGGGTTTTGGCAGGTAATATATCTGCACACCACAGCTTACATTAGTGTATTCATCAAATATTGAAGCAACTTAAGTAAATGTTAGCCTTTGATATGTTGCATAACAGTGGGCAAAAGAATAATACAGGCACACAGGCATGTCAAAATACTTGCAGAAGTCATTTTCAGCCAAGTAACACCATGTACATACAGTACCTCAAGATATATAGTACTGCTTTATCAAAGGGGCTAACATATCCTTTAAAATATGTATTATAGAAAGCACTAAAAAAACCCTATAATTTTATCAGCAAATAAAAACTGTGCTACTCTGACTGTTGTACTCAACTCCTGCTCATATTTTGGCCAACACAGCTCATGTTAAGGCCCAAGATTCTGGGAGCATACAGAACATATTGTAGGCAGCACAGGTAACCAGAAAAGCTAATGGGCCATTATGCTGCCATGATCACCTGGAAACTCCTATCTCCTGCAGCCATCATCATTGCCATCTTTGAACTTACAGGAACTACATAAACCACACCACCAATGTGGAAGGCAGAAAATATCACCTTATCAAAAAAAGCCAAACTTTATTAAAAAAAATCACCTTATCAAAAAGCCAAAGTTGATTCCCTGCCAGCTGGACTGCTCAAGGTTTCATGCCTCCCACTGTGAAACAGGGTATGCCACACTGTGACAAAGGAGGAAGGATCATACCCTCACACTCAGCTAGGTAACTTTATTATTTTATGGATCCCAAGTGCATGGCTTAAGAGTTACAGGTTATAAATTAAGAAACTTTGTGATTTGGGAGGTAAATTCACTTTATAGACTTATCTGGGCAATGGGAACCAACTGTTTGTTGTGTTTTTGTGTTTCTTAATGAGCTCATGAAATTAAGTTTAAATCACAGAGTACACTGTCCTGTAAATTTAAGAGACAAAAATGGACTGTGACAGGTGTTCAATAGGTAGCATATTTTCAGATTAAAACACTTCTGTAACTACATGGCAAAAACTGATGCTGAACTGTATATGTTACAGACCTGAGTTCTGACTTCACACCACAAAATGGAATTCCCAATTTGTTTTAATGTGAGATTGAATAAGCAGTAACTTCTGGAAACCATTGCAAATCTCAACTGATGACTGATGTTAATAACCTAACTAAGAAATAGAACACTTGGGAGGGGTGGGGGAAGCAGAGGGGCAGGGGCAGTTCATTATATTTTACGAAGTCAATAAATTGAGCACATTGGCATAGCCTATTGTATTCTGAGTTTAGACTACAAATTTAGTACTAGTGATCATAAAAATGTGCATTATTTTCATTTCTAATTTTAAAATGTGAAATAATGTGTTCATAATAAGCCAATGGACTAGAATTAGACTCAAATATGCCTGTTGCTCCCAAGACAAAAAGAGGAAAAAGATATATAAAAGTAATTCCTTCATCAACCAAATTCAGATTTCTATTGAATACAAACTTGCTTATTACTGAATAGAAATACTAATTGATTTGGGAGTGGGGGGCAAAAAAAAAAAAAACCAAGAAAAGCACAACATTTTGAGAGCCTCCAAAATCACTCTGGGGTAGAGATGATTTTACCTGCTTCCCACAAAAACCCAGCCCACCAAACTGTTATGATCAATGATATCAGAAGTATCAGAAGCAGATGGAGAACTACAAAACTCACTGGTCTAACAGTGAAGGCTAACTGGGGGAGTATAAAACGATTTATGTTTTTTCTGATCAGGAACAAAAGCTTTTGTTTTCTTTGCTTAAAAAATAAATCTCATTTCTCTACAGATCTTTGCAAAGGACATAATCATCCCCCCGAAAAACCTAACCAAGCTGCTGCTCTATTCTGTGCATGTAATATTTATATAATATAACAGGCATAGCAATAGCACTGATTTAGACCAACACAAATATCTGTAGCCAGCCTGCAGCTATTCTTACATTCTGAAGAAATGCATGAAGTGAAAGTTTTCATACATTTCAGCCTAACATCTGTACTTCCAAGATTAAAGCTTTGTTTTGGAATCAAATACTGTGGCTTGTTAATACTATCTCCATTAAATTAAATTTTAAAAAATCACTTCAGAGATACAAACATTCAATACATATTTCAGAAGAGAATGTGACAGAAAGCAAACTGACTGTTGTCTCTTACTTCATACTGTATTGTATTTTACATAAGTGAATGATACACTAAAAATAACATTTTGTTGGACTGGTCTTATTGTTGTTACTTAAATTCTTATCTAACCACACAGTTTATATGGTACTTTGCAGTGGCAAACAGATAAGCATAGGGTTCTGTTTTTTCCACACTCAAAGTTTAAAATTGACCTTAAAGTTAACTGTGGTATTCACAGACAAAACAAACCAAAACTAGGCCAAGCACATCAAAGACCAATTGCTGTAGCAGAAAGATCCCAAAATTACCCAGTGCAGACATTTGGAGTACACTTCGGCATCTGGGACAAGCAACTTATGCCCAAGAAAGAACTATCAAGACTTTCCTGCATATTTAAATGAAAGAGGCATATTTAAATGAAATCTGGACAGTGAAGTTGTTCCATCACTGGAGTTACTCCAAATGACAAAACCAACAATCTACTTGTACATTGCCTGGAACTTTCCTACATTCCAACCAGAACAAAACACTAAAGATGAAAATTCAAGGCTTTTCAGCTCCAAGAACATGTAACAAAAACCCCACACTTTACTGTTACACTAAAACTAATGGTGTTTCCATTTCTCAGTAACAGCTTATAATTCTCAGCAAGTCATATATTTATGAGATAAAAGGACAACTGCTCGTAAGTGTGTGTTCCAAGTTGGACAGGGTGAAGCAATGACTGCTGGGTGAGAGGAAAAATCCAATATCCACATGGACTGACAAAAAACAGTGCATTGATAAAACACCTCTTCCCACTATTAAAAATTCTAGGGATGGAATCCTGAAATCTAATGCATATCTAACCTCCTCAAGTTAGATTCACAGAGCTGCATGGTATCGGCCCAACTCTCTGCAGATGTTTGAGTTGTTTCAGCAAAAAATGAAAGATTTCAAGCAATAGTTTATAGGGATGAGTGCAGCAAATACACACTTTACCCTCCTTCACTCCATCACATTTCACACTTGCCGATTTTCCACATCAAATGGAAGTTCACTGTCTAAACACATCTGAAAAATGACTTCCCAGGTTTACACTTGCTTACCAAAAAGTGAGATTTAAGACTTCCCATAGTGTACGGTCACTAGACAGAGAATTAGTACAGGACTCAGTATCATGTCAGTACCTCTCTGAAGGCCTTCTAGAGGTTTTTGGGTTGCTTATTAACCCAAACTTCAGCACACTTACTTTGGCATGGAAAGCAAGGCATGAGCAAATCAACATTACTGCCAACTCTTTAGAAGCTGTTGGAAAATGAACTCTAGAGACCTACCTACCAGCATCTCAAGAACCCCGCTTTGAGATGGTCAAGTGTCAGAGTAACTCATGTTTGGTATCCAGTCAGATGGAGATACATCCTAGTGTAACCAGCAGCACCTTGCTTCAGCACCAGGTGTACCCAGCTTCTTTCCTTCGAGGCACTCATTTCAGCATGCCAAAATAAGCACCTTCAGTTTAATCCTCAGATTATACCTCAGCATCTCATTAGGAAAATAACCACACTTCTATATATTTTTTTAATGTAGCAACACCACCTGCATTAGAGATGGTGAGGCACTGATGTACAATGCACACCAGACAGAGACATGTCAAGGAACATTTTTTGCCTGCTCTTGCTTATCATGTATCCCTACCAGCTTTTCTTAGGCATACCCTTAATTCATTACCTGACAATTCTGGCAAGGTACATGATTCGGCACAGAGAGTGAACACGAAAGTTATTAATAAAAATGTGTATTGCTCCTTTAAGTACATGCACTGCAAGATTAAGTGACATACTTCAAATCTACAAGACACTACAACAGAAAATTAAAAGCCAAACAATTTAACAGAATGAAGAAAAGGCCGGCATTGCATTTCTTACATGAATTAACAACAACATAGTCCTTTATTTTCCCATACCATTAGTTCATTTTGTCATGAAATTATCTGCTATTTCAGAAAGGTTCATTTGTGTTACTCAAGAGGCTCCTTGGACTAAACCTTTTCACTACATTTTAAGTTGGGGATTCAAAATTTGATGTCCTAGAGACCAATGACGCACTGCTTTCTTTGAAACATCTAGGAAAGAATCAACCTCTCAAATTTAAACAAAACTAAAAATCCTAAAGAACACAGCTTCAAGTCTACACAATTAACCTGAAAAATGCTTAATAAATTAAATTATTATTAGTGTATTATCTCACATTCTTTATATTTCCATAGATCACACTTCCATCACTGTAATCCTCTAACACTACAAGTCCTTCTGGAACAGGAGGAAAACAACTGTACAAAAGTAATCAAACAAAAGAACCATCACCAAGCACGTGTTCTCACAGGTGTCAAGGCCTCCTATCATTGGCCTAGCAATTAAAACATTGCAAAAAAAACACAGAAGTTTTTTAAAAATTAATTTAATTATCAGGAAAAGCAGTTTTGGCTCAACTATCTTCTAGCGAAATAAGTCTCACCTTTGGCCCATGAGATGATTTCTTCTTCACTTCAGAAAAAGACAAAGAGTTACTGGGAAGGCTGGGGAGATGAAGGCTCTGCCCTGAAGAAAACGATGTGCCATCTGACATTACCATCATCTGTTTTAAGAGGGAAAGCATGTCAGTAAAACATTACCAACAAGAGCAGAGTCTCACCTGCCTAGCAAATCACACTGGTAGGAGAATAAAAGTCCAACAAACAACATCCATGTTTCGTCTCAAGAGGGGGTAGTTTAATGAAATCACACTGATAACAAATAATTCATTTTCCCCAAAAAGAATCTGTTTTTCCCCCATGATATTAACTGGTTAGCAATCTTCCTGCCTGCATCCTGACCCATGAGCCTTCCCAACCTATCCTTTCTCCCTTTTCCTGAGAGGCAGAGGAGGCAGAGTGAGTGACCAAGCAGCTTAGCCAAGGTTATCCTGTCACAAAGATACACTGTAAAAACAGATTGAGGTTTCAAAGTAAAAGCAGTCTTTAATTTCAGCTTCTAACTTCAAGCTTCTGTGTTATCTAGAGTATGGTAAACTGTGTGGCTGGTAAGCAAGCAGTTTGCTCTTAAGAGGATCTAGCTCCCTTTCTTGATTTTAAAGACTTAAGTACAAACAGATCATTTCCAGAAAGCACAAGTAAATCAGCTATTACTGAGCAGTCACCTGACATGTAAAGATTATTCTGTCCATCTCTGGGAAACCCAGTTAAGATCCTGTCTTCTGCTACAGTGCTGCTCTGTCTGGATTTTATGAATCCTACCACAGCCATTCATTTATCTATCATTTCAAGGCTCCAAATGCTAGAGACAGCTTACCTGTCTGACAAGCCCTGTAAAGCTGGAAAGAAGATGCAGAGCTCTACACCTGCAAGGAAACATGTCTCTCTTCCCCAGGGTTCCTATGCACAAAGCGACTCTGGTTTTGTGGATATTCTATGTGATTATCCTTGCCTCTCCAGACGACCAAAACATCCTCTTACTCAAGGGACCGGAATGAGCTGACCCACCACATGCCTCACATACATTACATTAAAAATGCTGGGAAATCAAGGACATAGATATGTATATTCCAATGTTACCTGTCCAAGTCAGGATGATATTTTATTGCCTACAGGTTCCTGAACACATGCTTCCAATAAAAAAAAAAAAAAAAAAATGAAGTTATTGAAACACCACTCAAGATGAATCTTGTTGCAGGCCACTTTGCTCCAAAGATTCCCCAATAGCTTGGGGAATACTAAGAGACATGTCAAGGTAATTTTTTTTTTTTAAAATCAGCCTGTTTTCAACACTGTAGCTAGATGCCAACGGCAGAGGAAGAAGGCAATTAAGCTGCTCTAAACCAGAGTCTGCCAAAAGCCAAAGCTCTGAAAAATCATCTGTCCAAAAGCAACGACATTCTTGTTGCAATCATGGCACTTTTGATTGTAATTAGCTATTGTGAATCACAATAAGTGATCCTTTAGCAGGAGAAATGCCTTTTTATCTCAATTCGCCAAGGTCTTTGGTTACATTAAACTCAGCTGAATACAAGAGAAGGCACAAGCTAACAAAGAACAATCAGCCAATAGGAAAAACTACAGCCACATGTGCGCACCATAAACATGGGCCACGGGTAGAGAAAATGCATATATTTAGCATTACTTTCTCTCACAGAGAATATCAAATGGGTGTTAAATAGTATTGTTCTTTAAGTCAAACTCTGCAATATTTTTTAAATTTAACAGAATGTATGATTTGCATAAAATCAAAGTAATTCAGAAAAAGCAAAGTTACTTATTAATTACAGAGTTTAAGCAGATATTTTTATCGCCCAAAATAGTTTTATTCATACATTCATATGAGAAAAAGATGCATACCCATGTAAAAGAAAAACTTAGTCAGGAGAATGAGGGTTTGCCCTACCCCGAAATTAAAACCAAAGAAACAAAAACTCCACCAGAAATTCTTTCTCCTTGTTTTGGAATCTGCCATTTTCTCCCTGAAGCATAGAAGTCTGATCCACTGAAACAAACTCACTGAGGTTTAACCACTGCATAAATTTTCTTTTTTAAATTCAGGAACATTTCAGTTTAGAAATATTCATATATTCATTATTGTACACAGGCATTCTTAGAAAGCTGATTTTTTTTTCTAAGTGTATGGACTTCTAAGATATCTCTGTTTCTAGCAAGTATTTGGACCATTAACAGTCTCCATAATACAGACTGCTCAAAACAGGATGACAATGTACAGAAAGATTTAGAGGGATGGGATGAACAGTATTAATACCAGTGAGGTCTGAATTGGCAAATCTAGTTACATACAGGGGAAAATAAATCCTGTAGTGGTTTTAGAAAATAAAATCTGGACATACCAAACCATGAACCCTAAAAATTTCAGTGTAGTGAATCCTGCAGATGTTATTTCATCATTAAGCCTATAAAAAATAGCAACTGTAAAGTCAAAATTTTAATGTGATTAACAATGCATGAAGTTAAGACAGACTACAGACTATACCATCTTTAAAGCTGACAAAAAGATGACAGGAGGCCAAAAAATCTCATGTAAAATTAACTCTTTGGCCCCAATGAGAAAAAATGCACACTTTTCTTTCAAACAGATTTCTGACAGAAGTATATGCTCCTCCTTAAGTCTGTTATAACACTAAAAAAACAAAAAAGAAATAACTTCGACCTCTCAAAGAAAGACATTAATATTAGCACTAAATAACATCCAATATGTTTGTTTTCTTTTTCAAGATCATCTATGTAAAAAGCCCCTATATTACCAACACCTTTTTGAATTAATATGCATTTCCATTTTGGCTAAACTGAGGAAGTGACAACTATACATCCAGTTTAATTTTACTGGAAGACTCCAGCTGACAGAATTACAGCAATTTTTGCAGTGGGTAGCTGCCCTTTGTCCAGGCATTAGTCAAACAGAGAAACACAGGCTAGCACATGTACTTCCACCAGCTTACAGAACAGAAGGCCGAAGGATGACTCCACTGCAGCCCACAACTTCCTCAAGGGGATGCTGCTGATCCCTCTCACATAATCTAACTGCTCTGCTGCTACTGATACCACGCCTCTAGTTCACCAAAAACTCACTTCACTATCCTTCAGCTGTTGAGCTTGCATTTAAAACCTTTGTCTACCAGTTGCTTTAATTAAATGAAAAATAACTTTGCCAGAGCAAAGGAAAGCCTGCTTTTTTCCCCAAAATCAGTGCATAAAGGAGATCCACTGATATTCACACTATAGAGCAGGAATAATCAACCTGAAATGATGAGTATCCATAATATCTGAGCTGTTGGCATCTTAGAAGCATAGAATGGATTGGGTTGGAAGGGACATTAAAAATCATCTTGTTCCAATCCCCCTGATGTGGGCAAGGACACATTTCACTACACCAGGTTGCTCAAACTGCCATCCAGACTCCAAGGAATGGGGCATCCACAACTTCTCCGGGCAACTTGTTCCAGTGCCTTCCCACCCCCACAGTAAAAATTCTTCCTAATATCTGTCTTTCAGTTAGAAGCCATTCTCCCTTATCCTAACAATACCTGCCCTTGTACAAAGTTTCTCTCAGGGTATTTCTAAGGACATTCCAATCTGCTACTCAAGACAACTGAATGCTATGGAAAGAAAAACTGCCATGCATTTAATTAAAGTAGTTCCATGCACTTCTGAAAAAAGGAATGGATCAGGGAACAAGTGTTCACTACCAATTATCATAATATAATCAGGAGCCCTCCTCCACTATTCCTCTTCCAGCAACTGGGGGAAAATTATGAAACTGCAATACCTAGTGAATTATAATAGTTTGTACTAAACCTACTAGCAATTGATTCTGAAGTTTCCTTACAAAAAAAGAAAAAATTGACATTTTGGAGTCAACATTTATCTACCAATAAATGCTTGACAACTTTCAGTACCTGTGTACCCAAAAAGAAAAACTCACTTTCAAAACAAAACCTCACTTTTCATGTCTTTATAACATGAGGAATGTGGAACAATCTTAAAATGTTCCATGGAAAGTTGATCTTTTATTGCCCATTACTACAAATGCACAAGGTTGCAAGGTGCTGCACCTGGGCTAGGGCAACTCTAGTACCAGTCTAGGCTGCAGGACAAACAGATGGAGTTGGAGAGCAGCCCTGGGGAGAAGAACGGGGGTTCTGGGGGATGAGAGGCTGGACATGACCCAGCCATGGGCACCCCCAGCCCAGAGCCAAAGGTGTCCTGGGCTGCATCCAAAGCAGCACGGCCAGCAGGGCCAGGGAGGGGATTCTGCTCCTCTGCTCTGCTCTGCTGAGACCCCACCTGCAGGGCTGCATCCAGCTCTGGGATGCCAGCACATGTAGGACTTATAACTGATGGAGCAAGTCCAGAGGAGGGACACCAACATGGTTAGAGAAATGGAGCACCCTTCCTAGGAGGACAGGCTGAAAGATTTGGGGCTGTTCAGCTTGGAGAAGAGAAGCTCTGGGAAGAGTTAGCAGCCTTTCAGTACCTAAAGGAGGGCTACATGAGAACTGGAGGACGACTTTTTAGCAAGGCCTGTTGCAACAGGACAAGGGATAGTAGTTGGAAACTTAAATAAGGTAAATTTGGATGAGCTATAACAAGGAAATTTTTTACGATGAGGGTAGTGAACCACTGGAATACACTGCACTGAGATGTAGTGGACGCCCCATCCCTGGGAACACTGAAGGTCAGGTGGATGGGGCTCTGAGCAGCATGATCTAGTTGGAGAAGTCCCTGTCCACTAGATAACCTGTAAAGGTTCCTTCCAACTGAAACTATTCTATGATTGTGCCAACCCTGACACATAAGTCACAGATCTACCACCACCCATATGTATTTACTCAGTCAGGAACTGTGTGAGCTGGCACAGGTCCAGACCAACACAATTTCCTTATTAATCCACGCTCGAGCTCCGGCAGGTGAATGAGCCACTATCAAAAATTTGTTGTCTGTCTCCTAGTTTTTCATTTTCCTGAATGAAAGGAGGCTATCAATAAAGCTGCAATTATCAGAAACACACTAAGCTACCTGTTTCAGTTTCATTCACTGAGCTGCTCATCAAAGAACACCTTCGTACAGCATATTCAGAACAGGTGGTGAGCTTTACCACAGTGTGCTGCAGAAAAATTCCAACAGCACTTTCAGTAAAAGCTACAAGATACCTTCTAGAATTCTGGGAAAAATCAATCATTACTACAAGATTTCTGCATCACTCATCATGAATTATACTCATCATGCGTTAGTAGCAGACAGCTGGACCTCTTTGGCTCTGGGTTGCCACACCCTGTATCATTTTACAGTGATGAACAGGTTCCTGCACATCATTTCTTTCAACATTAAAGAGTACATCTGAAATACTGGGGGAAAGTAGTAATGATTTTAAATGACCACTGCAACACTAATAAGTCATGATGATGAAAAAACAGTACGGACTCCACCATGAGCTATGCAAAATAGCATATGCAGACCTATATTTCAAAATTCCAGAGAATAACACACTGCTAAGAAAAAACCTGGCAGTAATACAAGTTCCATTAAGGGTGAAGTTCCAAAATATAAATAATTAGTTAAAAAATAGAGCTATCCTGAACAACTATTATTTATATTTCAACAAATATTTTAAAAAAATTAAAATTTTACTTTGCCTGAAAGTAAAGTAATATGTAGTTCAAGAAAATTCAATTACTTAAATATAAAAAGCACAAGATTAAAGATAATCCCTTCCCTAGAGCAGCATTATACCTAAGGCTGGTTCTGGGTTGAAGCCAACTATTCCAACTGATACAGAGGAATTTGCCAGGAAATAGGGAGGATGGAGAAAAGAGGGAAATCCCCACAATTTCATCTTCATTACATGGATTATGAACATAAGTTTTAAAGCTGGCACTATGCAGACATCTAAACTGACTGAAAAGACATTTCTCATTCGTTAAACCATAAAACCACAAAGATATGAAAAAAACTCAAACAACAGAATGTTGTTTTAACAAAATCTACATTTTTACCTTGATAATTTTCTCTAAAAATTGCATCCCTCTCAGAGTAAGTCTTTTTCTCTCTCACTTATTAACGGATTAACTATCTTTAAGAAAACAGCTCTCTTGTTAGAGAAGCAGTGCTCTTACATTTCCTAACAAATTTTATAGACAGCAACAATAAAGGACTTATCTGTTGCAAAATAGAGTTATTTCTACTCTAAAAGTGACCTACTTCTTGCATATTCTAAGCATGAAACCTCAATCTTTAACAGCCCTTTGCATTTGTAATAAAGCAGTGAATTTTACTATGTTTGCCAACAGTGTTAACTGCTCTCTAAGGGGCAGAGAATAGTCTTTTCCGTTCAGGAAAGAAAAGTCAGCTATTAAATTTTGTCTAGATACTCCTGGATTAAACAACTAATTTTGAGTCTCCTGCCAAAAAGGCGTAAATGTTTAACTTCCAATTAAACTTGCAAAACAATACAAATATTTTTATTTATGCATTTGCAGTTATGAGAGGGCAGTATCAAACTGCTACCTAAATGTAGACTGAAAATATTTTCACTACTTTTTCCTGCAAGAATTGAAATTAAGTTATTTGTAACATCATATTCAAACAAGTGATTCCTGAGCAAATCTTTTTTTCCAGTGGACAAATTTAATTCTAAAATGTTAGGCAGCTATCATTCAGCATCTTCAAAATCAATTTATTCTTACTAGCTCACTAAACAGACTACGTGTAATATTCAATTTTTTCTTGCAATTGAAAAACATGCAAGCCAAAAAAGCAATATAACCAATGTTACTGACAATATAAAATACATAAATGGAATCAGACTTTATTTGTGTTTTCTGTGGGATTCAGCATTCAAAATCTACTTCAAATTTGAAGGTTTTTCCTCAATCACTATAATTTCCCAGTGTTGGTTTTCTTCTGAAATCCATATGCAGCAATCCCTGTGCCAACTCTTTTTCCTCAGGGTCTTGCATATTTTGAGGCTGAAACTGATCACAAAAGGTGACTGGAAAATCTGGGAAGGAATGACCTCATAAGGGTCAACACTTACTGGTGTTTACATGATCAAAACTTTAATCCTACTGTACCTGCTCAGGCATAATTTCATGCTGTACCTAGAGGATGAGCTGTGTAGGAGACTGCACGCATACAATTCTTTCACTTCCAGTAGCTTGATAACTTGCTTGGTAAGACACGGATCAACTAAAAGTAGTCACTGTATCCAGGGTATCCTTGGGGACTCCAAGCAACAGGCTGCTAATTCATATGGGTATACATGTATACCTGGTAGCTACAGATGATGAGGTACTACACTGAATAAATAGCACAGAAAATTCTCAGTGGCATCATTTGCACAGCAAGCCTTCGTAAAAGGAATGTCATTCAGAACATATATATATATATATACACAAAAGTATAGAACCTAAACAGTGTATGGTTTGGTTGAATTTGTCCAGTGTAATTTTGAAAATTTTTATTTTTTTTTTATTTACAAGAATAAGCCAGCTGAAAATAGGTGAATGGTGGGGATGGATTTGAGCCTAACGAAATCTTTTCAAGGGGCTGCGGGAAGTTCAGTGAAAAAAATGTATTTTTGAAGGTGGTATTTTGCCAGATGGATATTGCCTAAGATAGAACCAAAGGTTTCTATTTATGTTCTTGATTATATAATCTCTGAAGCCAAATCAAATCTTTCTTCTAAGGCTTGAAAATGTAACTGCCTCTTGGAAAATAAATCAGCAAATTGGTGAACTCTGTCTGCATATTTACACTTCAATTCTGGTGGTATCAAATAAAATGCTAAGATACAACAGAGCTAATCTACATGATTGGTACTACCCTAAATGTCCTGTTTGCCTAACTTAAATGCCACAGTGGGAAAACTGTACTATAGCTGAGTTCTGACTTTTCAATCACTAGTGGTATCCCAGTGTTACTCTTACTCTCTCAGTGAGCTACAGGATAGCCAGTCAGACCTTACTGGACATGAAGGATGGAGCAGGTAACAAAACTTTCTTAGCCTGAAAGACAGGACAGTGGCTGTAGCAAACAACCTTGACTAGTTCATGTTTGGGAGGCCACAAAGTATACGTGCAACAGAAAGGGGGAGTCTGGGGCATCGAGGAGATAATTCAAGGAATCTGCAGCAAAAGACAAACACAGAGGCAATACTACACTGAATATGGCAGCACGCAGGCACCAGGTGAGCCTACACTACTCCTTCCAGAAGGACATACTATTTGTAACATGCTTATGCAAGTAAGAAATAATCATGTTTTGTAGTTCACATCAGTCAGTCCATGTAAAAATGGAGGAAAAGTAATCAGATCTGGGTTTCAAGGTGCATAGAAATCAAGCAATTTAGACCATTATTTAAAAGTATGTAAGCAAAAGTCCACAAAGTTAAAAGATTTTACTCAATGCTACCACTCAGTGTTTTACTTTAATATGGTACCTCATTCATTTCGAAGGGCATGAGCTTAATTTTGCCAGACTGCTTGCCTATCAAAATTCAGCAACCTGTTACTGTTATTTTTTTCTTGAAGGTAGCCACAAGCTAGAAGTATTAATTGTCTGGACTTATTTGAGAGTACAAAACCCATCTCATACTTTATTGTTTTGGTTTTTTTTTAAATGTTTTTCTCAGCCTAAAGCATGGAAGTTACAAATGGGTTAATATCCTCTGTAGAACAGACAACAGACTGAACTCACACACTTAGAAGGGAAAGTCAGCTTTTCAGGGTTTCTACAGGATTCAAAAAAGCCTGTTTGCAATATTTCATAAAGTGTAATGGGCTTTTCAACACCAGGAAATGTAAACCCTTCAGAGAAACTTTTAGGGACAAGGCAGACAGAATGCTATTACATAATTTTTGCCAAGCTGATCAGATAAACTCCCAGGTCAAAAAGTCCACAGAGGGATGCAGAAACTGATCACTTCATTAGAGGTATTAATTTCTTGAGAAGAAATTGGGGAAATGGAGAAAAAGAAAAAGCCATGCAGTCTGAAGCACCCAGAAGACAAAAAGCAATGAAGCTATGCTTTTTAAGAATGATCATACTGGTCATTCCCATTCTTTCAGGGAAAGAATTTGATCAAAACATGCCACATTTTGTTGTTAGCAAACAACATTCACAACATTCTTGCTTTTGTTAACTCAAGAAAATTAAAAGGCTCAGAAAACTAGCAATAAAAAGGATTTATTTACTTAATTTATTTATTTTAATCTTTTTAACCATTACTTCTCAACTCCAATTCTCTGCTGGCATTACTTAAATTTATTACACTTGTGGTTAAAACTTATCAATCTTATCCAGTCTGTTGTTAACAAATATTAAAGCAATGGCTCATGAAGTTTTCCAGAATACAATCTCAATGTTTTATTTGCAAACACACTAAAAAGCCTCTTGCAACTTATAAATGTAAGCAGAAAACACTGCACATGCTTCTATGTCAATGTAACTACAGTTGTCAGTTGTAACTGTCCTGTTCTTCAGGAGGTCACAGGGTCTTTCAGACTATATGTGCTACTTGCTTTTGCTTTGTTTTCAAAGATTCTCTTCAGCAGACTGAAGATTCTCACACTAGCTCCTCCTTATGTCCAGCTCAGAACCTACTATTGTCTAAAGGTACCAAAAAAGGTTACCCACTTTTGTTATAGCTGGTTCAAAATAAAGACAGGTGCTGGCATTAATACTTAAAATTTCACAGCATGAAGGCTTTCTCAACATCTCTATCAGTGACTTGGTAAAGGAGGCAAAACACACTCATGCAGTCTGCAAGTAACAGTCAACTGGGAAGTGAAGCACCTGACCCTTCACAGCAAGCAGGGCTTGCAGAAGGGACCCAGGCAGTATGGAAGAGCAGGCTAACAGCAGCCACATGAAATAAAATGAGGACAAATGCCAAATACCAAGAGCTGCCCCAGTGAAGCAGAGCCTTGCAGGCAGGAGGCTTGGGCTGTAACACAGCCAGGGCGGGCTGAGAGCTGAGCCAGGGCCCAGGCAGCAACAATGGCTATCAGCGTCCCAGTTCTTGTGAGGAGGGCACAGCCCTGGGAGCCAGGGGAGGGCCAGAACTATATCCTCTGCTTGGTTTTGGTCAGATCCTATCTACATACTGCCTACTGTTTGGATCTCTTAACACGAACACCACCAACAAAACGGTGGGAGGTGAGAGGAGGTAACTGAGACCGTGGGGCTGGAGACTGCCGCGATAAGCAGGTACCGGCCTAGGGCTGGCTCAGGTGGAAGGAGGGATGGCTTCAGGGGTATCCAAGGAGAGCTTGAGCTCCTCCATTTCCTCCTATCAGCACAGCAGTGATCAGAGGGATCAGAGGGAACAGAGGAGACAGGCTCTTCAGTGGTGTGTGGAAGGAGGCAAGAGGCAGCAGCCCAGCCTGACCCACGAGAGGCTCGGGCCCATGAAGATGGCCCAGCAGTGGAGCAGAGCCCAGGGAGAGTTTCACACCCCAGCAAGGAGGGGTCAAGTCATGAGCAGACCTCATGGCTGAGACTCTGATTGTCCCTGACAGAAACACAGCAGAACAGTTTCACAGACAAAGCATAAACCTAAAGGTTTGGCCTTTTGGGCTCTCTCATCCCTCCAAATGGGCAAACTTCCTTTTAGCTTTTTCACATCACTTAATTCTGGCAACACATAAAGAAGTCAGAACATTTTTCTGATTCAGGCTGTGCAAAATATTACATAGATTTAAGTAGGTTTGTTTATAGTTAGAGTTTTGACTTGTTCTACCTTATAACTACTGAATTTATTTTGCTTAATATAGAACTATAGAACCTCTTCCACTGAAAGACATTTTATTTTCTTATTACTTCCATCACACTGTGATGTATTTAAAGAATGCACATGCTCATTTGTTCACCCATTCCACTTAAAGACACGTACCAAGCTTGTGTATGAAGTTAATCATAAAACCACTTCACTTAATTTCACTGTTAGGTCAATCTTTCTCATTATACTAATCATGCACCAGCAGCAAGCAGCAACATCTTGATTGTCATGGCTTTTGACATGGGTGCAGGACTCACCCCTCCTGCCTTTAGCAGCTTTCTTCTGAATTCCTCCGTCGGGTTGTTGAATGTGAGCTTTTCACAGCGGAGGTGATTTACAGGTGGGTGGCCTTCAAGGTGCAGGAATAAGTCATAGTCAAATCGAACTTTCTTAGGTTCTTCCTGAGGGTTGAAAATAACCAGATAGAAACATCTAGCACCAAAACTAACTAAGTTGAAAACAAATGCTACATAAAGGCTGTCAATTAAAATTAAATTATTTTAAACCATTCTCTGTGTTCTCAGACATACACAGAATTTACCAAATGTCAGCTGAGCTACAGTAAATCAGAGAAGCTCCTTTCAGCCCATGATAACACAAGGTAAAATGCATGAATTTCATGAAATCCTGACAAGGCTTGCTTGACACTTAAGTCATGTTTGGCCCAGGCTACAGATAGGTACATAGGCAAGTATCATGGTTCAGCTGACACAAGGCAACTCAGTCAAAAACACCATTACACTTCTGAGCCCTAGAGAGTACTGAACACAGTGTAGAGTAAGTTTTGAACACAAATTTCTCCACTGCAGCCAAACAACTGATTTCTTCACAAGTTACAGAAAGGGGGAATTATGAATCTGCTGCAGCCAACTATATTTGATCTCCTACTTACAGGGTCTGCTCATTTCTTAAAGAAACTTCATTGTCTTGAACAAGTGGGGTCAGATAGATTTCAAGTGTTTCACCAGCACTTTCAAGCAATTAAAATTCTCTGCCACTGCAGTGAAAAAATGAAATTGAATGTTCCCTGTACCAATACAGAAAGAGAAAAAACAAAAAAGGCAAATTTATCTCAGGAGAAATTACCAATGCTCTAGTGCCCTGGGAAAGCCTCAGCTGAAAAAGGACAATGGTTGCATCAAAGAGACTTCAGTATCTTCTATCTGGTATTACAAACTAAGTCCATTTTGTGTTACATATTTGCACAGTCCCTTCTAGAAGATGTATGTGCAGTATGTGCTTTTTTATGATGCTATTAAGCACCCTTCCTCCAAAGGTCCTGATGTGCAATGGAAGTCACCAAATCAAGCCTTAGGAAAGAATAAAAAAAAAAGTTGACTTGAAAAAAGGTTTCGGTAAAAAGGGAACCATGAGGGAAGGGAAGGAAGAGATACAGCAAAACCTTAGCACATATCCAACACTGCATGAAATTAAAATACATGTTCTTCATGTACGTGTGTCTACATCCTTCAGTGACAGATGCTTTAATCATTACCCATGCTGAATTTTGAGTTAGGATTCCAAGTATGGGAAGAACAGAAAACATAGAAACTCAGTTATTTTGAAAGTTAACTCAGAGGTTTCAAACACAGCCAAGAGACATCCTAATCTGTCCCATCTCTAGACTTAGAGCAGAAACAATAAAAGGAGACCAAAAGAAAGCAGTTCCCTAGACAAGCTCTTTTCACAGTTCTGACATAGTTCATAGAAATAAATGACATCATTTTCAAAGGCAAACATGGATGATACTTCTTGTTGTTAGAAATATTAATATGATTTCATGCAGAAAAAAATGGAAGCAATTTATTCCCTGATCTGCTTAGAAAACTGCAATGCTGCTATAGGTAACATGTTGGTACCAGCAGCTTTGCCATAAAAGCCAAGTTGTTATAATTCATGAACAGTAGTTTTCAAATAATTTTGTGGAAAGTCAGATGAACATAACCAGTGAATAAAAAGCAGCCTTACTACACAAATGACCATCAGTACCACTGCACTGCCATTATTTCAAAATGGGGGAGATAGAATGTGCTGCAGTTTATGAGCCTTATGAAACTCATTTTCCAGAGGAGGAGTCCTTGACCTAAAAGCATTTTTAGGGACTTTATTCTATGACTAACAACCATAGCCTGATGTTGCCAAATTTGGGAGCAGGGGTTGGTTGTAATTTTTGTAACTCTTATAAGCTTGGAATATTATTCTATCATGGCGAAATACCTATTAAATTTTCCACCAATTTCTGTTTAGTCCTGTGAACAGGATCCTCTGAGGTCCAAGTTTCCTGTACCCCTCCTTTCTCTATCCATGAGAGTATTTTCTGAATCAGAAATTCAGCCGCTGTCTACCTTTAATAAATGATGATGGTATGTCTCTTCCTCCTTCTGTATATATCTTCTTTTTCTGTACTGGAGTACCTGTGAACTGCCTTAGGAGGGACAGAACAGCTGAGGCAGGAGAAAGTAGTAATTTGCCAGCTCAATTTTTGTGCCACTCTTCCTTTGTACTGCACCCACCCCAGGGAAGTGCATGCTGCTCCAGCTGTGTGACAGACTAACCAACTCACAGACCAACTGCTGCTTTCTATACTACATGACAACAACAAGGGGTGAGGGGTGTTTGCAAACTTCCTAATTCCACATGTTGCCTGAGGGTAAGGCAAGCTGTAATCACTGCTGCCCTCTTGATCTCAGTCTAAGCCACAACTGCTGGGGAACTCGGGAGACTTGCAGTCTCCACAGTCAGAAAAAGCAGCCACAAGTCTAGAGGAAAACAAAAAGAAGTATTGGGTGGGAAGCTTTCTGTAGAAATGTTCAATGATTCACTCAATGTCTTCTACTTTGTCTGTGGGATGAGCATTAAATAGATGAGTTTGAGAGACTGGGCTGATTTTCATTAGATTTTCTGAATGAATCAAAACTGTTTCCCTAATAGAAAAAGCACTAAAAAGCATACCAAAAAGTCTGATCAACTTACTGAGCCAATTCTGTTTCATTTCTAACAACAAACACGGTAAATCAAGACCTGCTCTTCACAGATTGATACAGGGAACATATCAGAATTACCTATTCAAAACATACAACTTCCAAAGTGCCTGAACAGAATTACCCACACCTCACACCTTAACAGGGCTTTCTGTGAAAAATAAAAATACTGGAATACACACTCGAAGGCACATATAGCTAACCCCAAAAGAAATTTTAAGCCATCAGGGTTCCAAAAAAAGCCTTTTACAATGCATTTCTATTTTCTTTCTCTTTTAGTCTTTTACAAAGCATTCAACACAGTAAAGACATAATTTTGACTTGATTAAAATAATAATTTCAAACTGCATCTTGATAATATAAAATAAACACATGGGTAACTTTGAATCATATTAAGTACCATAACAGCTCCAAGGCACACGACTTATAAAGGGAACCTGAGTAACTTTGGATATTAAGGTAGTGTGCATTAAACTTTGCAAGATTTTGCTCTTTAATTTCACACAAATCCAGTTCTTTTTATCTGTACTAGTTATTAGTAATGCAGACCCTGTCACGTACAATTAAAAAAACCTCTGTATTTGCTGTTTGAGAGACTCATATTAAGTGCAGCAATTACTTAGAATGTGAGATATCACAATAGCATAAGTTTTGCAGAATGGCACTGGATTTGTCTTGAGCCTGGTAATGTTCAATATAATGAGTACTCACATGCAGCCTAAATAAACGTTTTTTAACAGACAAAGGATGCAAGATTAAAAAAAAGACTGTTTTGAAAGATCAAAATCTGAGCCAATTATAAAGACTTGTAGTACTAAATAGAACAATGTAATACTAGAATAGAGTAATGAGTTCATTGTGTAATCAACATAATCAAGACTGGTGTCCTTTCCCCAAGTTTAAGTGGCTCTTTAAGCATTAGTTAAAGTCTGTCCACTTTTTAGCAGGGCTAGTAATTCTTCTCAATAATTATATTACACGTCTCTTTTTCAATAAGGCAATTTTAATTTTGCAGAGTTATCTATTAAATACTGTCCCCCAGTAGTCTATATTGGGTGCAATATTGTTTAACTTCTCCACCAGTGCCTTGGATGAAGGGGCAGTGCCCCCTCAGCCAGCTCACTGATGGATGGCACAGAGCTGGGAGCAGTGGCCGATACCCCAGAGGGCCATGCTGCCCTTCAGAGGGGGGAGAGAGGGGCAGGGAAGAACTGTCTGAAATTCAGCAAAGGCACATGCAGGGTCCTGCACGTGGGGAGGAAGAACCCCAGGCACCAGCACAGGCTGGCTCTGACCTGCTGGAAAGCAGCTCTGAGGAGAAGGACCTGGGGTTCCTGGAGGACAGCAAGCTGTCCATGAGCCAGCAGTGTGTCCTGGTGGCCAAGGCCAATGGGGTGCACTGGGAAGAGCAGTGCCAGCAGGCTGGGGGAAGTGATCCTGCCCCTTTATCAGCCCTGGTGAGGCACACCTGGAGTGCTGTGTCCAGTTCTGGGCTTCTCAAGACAAGGGAGACACAGAACTGCTGGAGAAGGTCCAGCACAGGCTGACAAAAGTGATGAGGGAACCTCTTTTAGAAGGAAAAGCTGAAAGAATTGGGTCTGCTCAGCCTTGAGAAGAGATGACTGTGAGGGACCTTACTGTTAAGAAGTATGCAAAAGGATGTCAGATGATGAATCCAGGCCCTGTTTGGTCATGCCAAGCAATAGTACAAGAGTCAACAGGCACAAACTGATGCACAGGAAGTTGCACCTGAACATGAGGAAGAGATTCTTTAATGTGCAGTGATCAAGCACTAGAACAGGTAGCCCAGAGAGGTCATAGAGTCTCCCTCATTAGGGATATTCAAGAACTGTCTGGACACAATTCTGTGCCATCTGTTCTGGGATTACCCTGCTTGAGCAGGGATGTTGAACCAGAGGACCCCCTGTAGTCCCTTCCAACCTGACTCATTCTGTGATTCTGTAAAATACAATTACACGTTTCTACATGTTGCAGTAATACTGGGTTGAGGAAAAGCATTGATAAAGATAGTTTTAAATATAATTCTTAAATAAGTTTACAAATTGAAGTTCAAAACTTAAAAAAACCCTCATTTCAACACGATTTTTTTTTTCTTATCAAAAACATGAGATTCCATACCTTGTTTTTGAAGTAAACCTCAATTGGTAAAATAAAACCAGCATATCCAGATTCTTCAACTTTGTAAGGTGGGTCCTTGCACACTGAAACAGAGAAAAAACAGTATTTAACAAAAAAAAAAATCTGAAATTCATAAGCAAACCATATGAGTAAATCTGTGACAATAGTTCTACATGGCACTGTTAAAAAACTGCACACACGCAGTAGGATACACCTGTGCACAACTCAACCTGAATTTTGCATGCAAATTTTACTCGCCTGTATAAAACCCCCACTTTATGGATAGGAAATCTATCTCAAATTTGAAAACTTTATTATTGGGAAAGGGGGGACATAACACAGCTCTTCATATAGTGACGAACATGAGGAAGCTTAACTATAGTATTATGTTTAAATAAGATGCAGATTTTCCTTAAAGGATTCAGACTTCTATAACAATTCTGTGCATATTATTAGCCATACTACAATCTTCTTCTTCAAGTTCTCATTTTAATGCAAAAGCTTTAGCAAGTTTGAGCTCCCACCATACTGAATGGCAGATCTCTGAAGAAAATGGCACTAGCTGTCAACTCCAGTCAGTGACAAAAAGTAGGTTGCTACAGAATTGGGAACAGAGGACATCTCTGCCTTCTCCTGTTTGATTGCATGGCAGTGTCATTGTCTTGAGTCTCAGAACTCAAGTCTATGTAACACATTAGCACAAAGGGAGGCTAAGCTTGAGAAACCATGTATCTAACTGCAGCATCAACTCAGATGCTTCCAAATGCTGCATGTATGACATGCTATGTATGAAAAATCATATCTATGGCACCACCATCTCACTGAAGGTTTCTCCACTGTAGGCTGGTAGAATGATGCAGTTAATAACACAAAAGGTTGACTTCCGCAAAAGCATCTCTTCTAGCCCTGTGAAGCTAGCTGACTGGAAAAAAATCAAACTATCAGATGAATCACAACTTGCTCAGACATATACTCCTTTCAGAATTGCCTGGTAGTTTACAAAAAGAATGTACTGCAATTAACTGTACAGGGCTTGATTACCAAAATTGTTATTTTAGCAAAGCACCACAGATAGGCACTTAAAATCCTTTATCATCCTGAAAACATGACAAGGCCCATCAGACACACCCAGGAACATAAACACTCTTATGTTCCCAATAGTACAATCAGTACTGAAGCTTTCTGAGGACATGCAACTTGGGTAATTTCCAGGTAAACAAACACAGCAGAATTTTCTACTACTATCTTGCCATTCTCCTTTTTGTTAGCACCAAACTCCTCAAGGGTTAGGGAGATCACAAGTCCTTGCTCACCTACTGCAGCTGACTATCACTATCTCATTTCACTACACAAAGTTAACAAAAGGGAAAAGGAGGGAAAAAGAGCAGGAACAATGCCTTTTACACACAGTTCTGCAACACTGTTCTCTGGAAGCTACAGAAGTTAATTTGTTTTTCCTGGCAGAAAAAAAAAAAAAACAAAAAACAGAGAATCTATAGTTTGTAAAGTGGGATTTGAAAGGTTTTGAAAAAAAGCATTACAGGTCACTACTGGTCAAAAAATAAGCATGATTGGTCAAATCTAAGAGATGGTTTCAGACCAAGGTCTTCAGATGGAAACTGGAAGAACCTCCCAGAAGTAGTATTTCACTTTATACTGGCATATCTTCTCCTAAGAAAACTTGCAAGCATTTGAAAAATGTAAATATAATAGTCCTAGTTAAGCACAGAGGTTACAGTAATATGTATTGGCAATTTTTCAGTCAATGATAAAGGAGCATTCCTGTTCCTCCTCTGCCTTCAGTAGACAACTTGAGGAGAAAGCCTTCACAGTATTTTTTGAATGGTCACACACAGAAGATTGAAATCCACTTATACAAAAACGGGGAGATTATACAGATCAAATAGAAATGCAGAGGCTTTAGAAACAGTGATTTCAGGCTACATATCTGTGATGTCACAAACATCACATCAACTTCTTCCTGAGAACTTAATTGGTGCAGAAAACCTCATTAGCATAAATATTTTTCATTGCATCCCTCATGAAGGTCTTCCTGCAGATTTACACAGCTGCTTGCCATGCTGAATAGTACCTTATCAAAGTCTCATGGTTCTTCAAAGAGTCTGTAACAGCTCTGAGTTTTGATAAAGCCTGGATAATGGGCTGCAGAGCAATCACCTGGAAACTACTTTGGGTGTCTTCCCAAACTGAAAGATGGGCTTTTAACACAAGGAAAATTCTAGACTTGTTGATGAAACCTTCCTGAAGAGAAACAGACGTGACTGAGCAAAGCTCAGTGCTATTGTGTATGTGCAGACTGCAGCTATTACATTTTTCTCACATTTTTTGTGGAAGCCATCACTGACAGAACATACTGACAGAAATGGCCTTTCTGTGCAGTCTGAAACAGCACTTCCTGGGCTAAGCTCTTTTTGTCTTATTGAACTGTCAAAATGAGTAACCAGGGCTGCTTGGTTATCCAAGCCAACAGGAAATCATCCCAGCAAGGTATGCTCAGCAGAGAAAAGAGAAGTGGCACAAGTCAAGTAAACTGCAAAAAAGGAAGTAAGAAAACAAACAAAAAACCCAAAACTGCTCAGGAGAGGAGAAGAGGGGAAAAAATCCTAAACCTGTAGTGAAAAAAGTAAAGAGAAACAAATGCAAATTGCAAATGTAGACCAACAAACTCAACCAACAACAGAAACTAGGAAGGAGTGATTTTGAAAAAGGAAGAACTCTTAACAGATGTCCCAAAGCTTGCTAGGAAAAAAGTGACTATGCTAGACTAGGTACATAAACAGAAAACACCACCTTATTACAAAAAGTCTTCCTCCTGATCCAGAGGGACAGAGGCATTTCACCTCAGACTGCTCCTTTCCTTTAAAGTGGCACCTAAAAAATCCATTTCAAGTGCCAGACCAAGTGTCTTGCTTGGTCTGGCACTTGATTGCTTTCTCCTAAGGAAAAAGCTTCTATGAACACAATTTTCTCCCTCTCTGCTGTATCTTTTTTCTAGGTGGTCCAAATTCAAGGCAGTCTCTACAACAAATTAAAGCCCTGAAGGTTCCCACAGACTCAGCTAAAAACTGGTGTCTGATAAGGCAGTTCTAGGGAACATCGCTGAGATGCAGGAAGAAGTGGGCAACAGCATACAGAATAACAGAACAATTATAACAGTGTTTCCTGTCACAAGAGTTGTAGGTCCAGAAGAAGATAAGTAAAAAACATAAGCAAAATGACACATATTTCTTTACACGCACTGACCACAGAATAAAATGTGTGGGGTTTGTTGCCTGGGTGAGGCAAAATAATGAGCTTAGCTCAGTTGATCAAAGCGTGGTGGGAATAACACCAACATTGTGCATTCAATCCCTGTACAGGTCACTTAAATGTTGGATTCATTGATCCTTGTAGGTCCCTTCCAGCTTAGAATATTCTATGAATTCATAGTACTGACCTGTTATTGTATGTTTGTCAGAATAATCTCTTCTCCCATAAACAAAAATTTTAGTCCTAATGTATTTGCAAATACATTTTCTAAACAGACAGATTAATTAAAACTCTTTTAGGCGCAATTTTGAAATAAAAATAGGAGCTCATGCAACATAATCATAATGCTGAAGTCTATCCCTTATGTTCACCAATGTTTCATTGTGCTGTGGGGTGAACATTGCAGTAACAGGTAGTAACATGTGGTATGTTTAAGGCCACAGAACGGAAATTAGATCAAACAGGTCTTTAACTGTAGCTAAAGCTGTTGTGAAACGCTCCACAGGAGCTTGAACACAGGTGAAACCAAATGACTAGTCAAGTTAAGGGGTTTATATATTTATATATACATAAAAAGGTAGAGGGAATAGGGGAAGATGTAAAAGCTAGGTCCTAGGATAAGAAGAAGGTGGAATGGAATGATGGTTTGCCTTAATGCTGAAAAACCATACACACATGCACACATGTACAACTGCACAGAAGATGAATTCTAGTACTGCACACAATTCATGTGCTCGTCTACAGTATACTGTCACTTAACCTCCTGTGGCTGAGGACTACTCAGGCACTCAGCTGCAATGCTAGCTGAATTACAAACACCTCATGAGCAGGAATAGTCAGAAACATACTGGTTATGCTGATGCGTTCATTTTGAGCTGCCTTCCTATACAAACAGGTTCCAATAATTCATAGATGATCAGAAGTTATGGAAATGCTCCTCAAACAAAACTTCCCTTCCAGAAGCTGCAAAGTATCAATGGGCATCAGTAACAGCAACATTATCACTACTACTACTACTACTACACAATTTTATTAATAAGGATTTCTTCTCAACAATGTTTACATTGCCTAATTTGTTACATTGCCTAATCATACTATCAAGAGGCTCTGCAGAGAGACCTTGACAAATCAGAGAGCCAAACAACCACCAACTGTATGAAGTTTAACAAATACAAGTGCCAGTTTCTGCAACTGGGATGGGGCAACCCTGGATATGCAGAGAGACTGGGGAATGAGACACTGGAGAGGACAGCTGCAGAAAAGGACCTTTGCAAATCAGCATATTCCATGAATCTGTGACACTCATTCTACACGTAAGAAAGAAATGAGAGTGCTCAGTTCTCATCCAGTACATTCTATAACTGAATTCTTTTGATAATTCCTGCAGAATTAGTCAGCCAAGATCACACAGAGTCAGAACAAGCACGGATGATTACCTGTCCCCTGTTCTAACAGAACAGACCTTCTCTACAGCTCACATAAATTGCTGAAATCATTTATCTCACATGATTTATTTCTTAATTCCACAAGTGAAGCACTACTTTCTCTTTCACAAATGCATTCCCATGTGTTTCATCAGACATTAACTGACACTGAAGGAACAGATGCAATCAAGTCACAATGACACATTTTACTATAAGTGACTATACTAAAGCTTTTTGACATAATAACAAAATTCTAGTTAAAGCTATCTTTCTTAAAAGCTTTAACATGAGATTCACTTGCCAGTTTAACACTGTTGAACACATGATTATGAATAGGATTTTTTCTTTATTTTATTTTTTTCTTTATATTAAAAATAGAGTCAGAAGGAACAAGTAAAGGCAGAAGTCCCCTTCAAGCAGATTTCAACAGAACATCAGGATGATACAGAATAAAGTCTACAAGAACTCACACATATTTTAGGCATCCTGCAAGATACTCCAAGTGGATGCCTGTAAGAAGTGATACCTTCTTAAACAGAACTGGTTTAACAAAAAGGATTTTTGTACTAGTATTTTATAGATATTTGCCCATTGTTTGCTCATACTGGTCACACTCTGGACCCACTATTTCATCTATTCAACACCACCTTCCTTAAAAGAAGTCTCAAAACCAAGGGGTGGCATTCATTTTCAGAGGAAGGCAGCTTGTGATACCAAATCCCTCCTGCAACAATAACTCAGCTTTAAATATTCAGCTGTGATTTTTTAAAAGCTCTTTGACTCTGCTATTCTGCAGCTCACCTTGCCAACTGGAAAGGTCCCATATGTGGAGTCTTAAAAAAACAAACAAACAAACAAAAAAAAAAAAAAAAAACAAAAAAAAAAACAAAAACAAAAAAAAACCCAAACCAAAAAAAAAAAAACAAAAAAAACAAACCAGCCTGGAAGATAATGGCTCTGTTACCTTCTAACTTCAGGCACTCAGCCATTAATATAAAAAAAAATTCTAGGCAGGTTCAAACAGAAACTGACTAAAATTACTAAGATGAGTGTGGTTTAAATGGTACATCCTAGACTAGGAATAAGGATAGTCCATTTGCTTCACACCTTTTGCTGACATGTACTTCATGAGAAAGATAAAACCCCAAGAAAAAACACAGAAGGTACTAAAAGTTCTAAGCTCTTAGCACTCTAGGGCTCTTAGCACTGCATTTATAGATATATTACATTACTTCCCTCACAGAGAGTGACCAGATCCCCACCACTTCCACCAACTGGATAAGATAGCAAGATACAGCTTAAAACCCCTAAAATAAAGTGAACTCTAACTAAATTTTGGAGTGATATTTTCTCTACACACTGTCTACTCCCTGACCATTAAATAGCTTCTTCATCAACTGAGAGCAATCTAATACACAAGTAAGGAGGGGCAGGGAAGTCTCCAAATCTGTGGCTGAGTTTGGACTCAGTTACAGCTAGGGTCCATCAGGAATTTAGAAAGCAAGGGACCTGTCTATGAACCTTGTGACTCAGCAGGAGGGTCTCACCACTTCACATGCTTACTCTTTTCCATCTCTGGTCTCTGTCTGACTCATTCTAATTTGATTCTAATACACATTATTTGTATTTTATCCATGTAATAAGTCATAGAGTGAGCCTTGCAATTGAACTTTGCTAGTCACAAATTTATATTAAGCCTGCTTTTGCTAATACCTTTGACAGAGATTTTTTTAAGCAACCAAACCTATTCATTTGCAAGTCAGTGTTACATGTGATGGAGCTGTGCCTTCCTGAGGATGGTGGAATGCTTGCCTGCTCATTAAGGAAGTAGTGAATAAATTCCTTGTTTTGCTTTGTGTGCATGCACTGCTTTTGCTTTACCCATTAAACTGTCTTAATCTCAACCTACAAGTTTCTCACTTTTATCCTTTCAATTTTCTCCCTCATCCCACTGCAGGGAAATTAATAGGCTGCTGTGTGGTGCTTAGATGCCAACTGGGGATAAACCACATTACCCCTCCAGGACTTCCAGCAGAAGGACCATTTTCCTGATATAGAAAGATTCTCAGGCAGCTGTTAGGTAAGTTCATTACGCATCAGATGGTGCAGAAGCCCCTTCTCTTAACTAAAGGACACAAAGCTCTGAGCTGTATTCTGCATGGCACACACATGCAAAAGTCATTACTGAGACATTCAGAAGTTCTTGGAAATGTCTAGGATCACACATAGTTAATGCCTGCCATCCCTTTTGTCTGCTCCCTCATGTTTCCTCTGAACAAGACAGGAATGCAAAAGAGATCAGAAAAGAATAAAAATGAGTACTTTTAAACTGAGTTATTCCTACATTTCCTACTTTATGTCTAGATGCTATATTATCAAGACAACTGTATTTTTTCAGTACAGTTTTTACAACTTCTCAAAAACTATTGTTAAAAAATTTACATATGTCTCAGGTGTCAGTGGACTATGGCACCTCCAGAAGGTACTGGTCTAAAAGCCTTTCTTAGATGAGCATGACACTAAGGCAAAAGAACAAACCCCTGAACAACTGAACTGCAGCTAAAGCTGCCTGGATAATAACAAAATAAACCAAACAATTATCTTTGATGGAAAACACATTAGGTATAACATTAAAAACTCAGAAAATAAATGTCAATTTGCCCTGTAAATACCATTAGTATTTTAAGAGTAATAAAAATTTCCACTAATTGTGTACTAGTACATTCTCATATTTGTATAGAATGTACAGCCCTTGGGATTTTCTATTTTACTCAGAAAAACAGGTCCCACAATTGCAGGATTTGAAGTAATTTCTTTCTTGGTTATTAATTATATACATACTCTTACTATGAAATACTTTGCACAGAGAATATTTTTTCTTAACCTCCAGACAGATACTTACCAAAATAAATCTTATTCTCTATTTTAATTTCATTATGCTATGCAAGGATCCAACTGGGAATATGCATTTCAGAGTCAAGAAGATCAGTCTGTATAGCAGTGCTGCCATAATTGTGTCAAAATCTGGGGGTTAAAGAAGTTTTACAAGCAAGACAAGACTATTCTTGTTTCCATGACACTTCCATCCTTCATGGTTCTATCACTTGACTCATTGCAGAATGAGTAAAGCTGGAAGCAACCACAAGTGAACTCTGGTCCAACCTCCCTGCTCAAGCTGGGACATCCTAGAACAAATGGCACAGGCTTGTGTCCAGTTCTTGAGTATCTCCAGTCAGAGAGACTCCACAACCTCTCTGAACCAGCTCCAGCAGCTCTGTGTCTCCCTTGTCTTGAGAAGCCCAGAACTGGACACAGCACTCCAGGTGTGCCTCACCAGGGCTGATAAAGGGGCAGGATCACCTCCCCCAGCCTGCTGGCACTGCTCTTCCCAGTGCACCCCAGGACACCATTGCCCTTCTTGGCCACCAGGACACACTGCTGGCTCATGGACAGCTTGCTCTCCACCAAGGGTCCCAGGTCTTCCTCCAAAAGTTGCTTTCCAGCAGGTCAGACCCAGCCTGTGCTGGTGCCTGGGGTTCTTCCTCCCCACATTCAGGACCCTGCAATTTCTTTTCCTAAGTTTCAGACAGTTCTTTGTTCTTCAGATGTAATATTCTGAAAATAAATTTTAAAAAATGCCTATATCATCTACCTCATTACCTTCCTGAAGCTGTTCAGAGTAGGTATACATAAGATCATGAACGCTAGTCTACCTCCCAAAATTATTTTAGCAACTGGACAGGAGGAATAAGAACAGGATACAAAAATATCTCTTTCAAACACATTTATACCATTAATGGAAAAATACAAAAAAACATGTTAACTTGAGCAAAACACAGATGTATTAATATGACGAGGTTAAACTAAGGGTATTGCTAAGGCTAGAATAATTATTTATATTAAACAGTGTGTTTACAGTAACCTGCCTGTTTTTTTTTCTTGCCAACTAGCATTACTTGTGTAACAGAACAATACAGAGCTCTGCAATAAAAATACCCTGAAAGGGAGGAGACTTGTAATTTGTGTGCAAGCATGTTTACAATTAATATGATGAAAATGTATGCTTCAGGCATAAACTGAGTTTAAGCGCTGTGTTTGCCTACAGGTGATGCAAAGGTTGTATACACTGGCATGCATGTAATTTATCACAAAAATTACACTACTAAGCTGATAGGAATTTTGTGGGGAGAAAACAACCATGTGAGGATAAGGAAGTGGCATATAAAACTACAAATTTCTTCAACCAGAAATAGTTAAAATTGGAATGCTGGTTAGGACCACTGTAGCATGCCTATAGCTTTATTCTTCTCTTTAAGAGAGGCAGAATAGAACAAACTATTTCATTTGGAAGGGACCTACAATAATCATTTAGTCCAACTACCTAAACACTTCAGGACATAGTTCAAGTATGTTGTTAAGGACATTGTCCAAATGCCTCTTAAACACTGATAGCCTGGGTCATTGACCACCTTTCTAGAAAGCCTGCTCCAGTATATTTGACTGTCCTGATATTAAAAAAATGCTTCCAAATGTCCAGTCTCAACCTGCCCTGGCACAGCTTTGAACCACACACACAATTCCCATCACAGGGTCCCAGGTAAAAGAGATCAGCACCCCCCCCCTCCACATCCCCTCCTCAGGCAGCTGTTCAGGGCAGTAAGATCACCCCTCAGCCTCAGCCTCCTCTCCTCCAGGCTAGACAAACCCAGAGTCCTCAGCTGCTCCTCACAGGACATTCCTTCCAGTCCTTTCACCAGCTTTATTACCCCTCCTCTGGACACATTCAGGGACCTTCCCACCCTTCTCAGACTGTGGGGCCCAGCACTGCACACAGGACTCAGGGAGAGGTTGCACCAGGGCTGAGTTCAGCAGGATGATCCCAATCACAGCTGGTGATGCTGTGTCTGATGCACCCTGGGATGGGTTTGCCCTCCTGGCTGCCCAGGCACACACTGCTGGCTGGGAGCTAACCAAGGCTTCCAGTTCATCCTGTTTGTTTCTCACACTGCATGGGTTGATGTACAAGCATTTCAGATACACTAAAAGATTATATATACACACACATATACATACACACACTGAAAGGTACAACATTATTTCACAAAAAAGGCTAGCCACTTATACATTTATTCACAAGTTCTGAGTGCTAAATTCTACAGTTGACAAACTTCCCTTTGCACATAAAATAGAAACGGAAGGAAAAGAAACAGAGATTAGACCATAAAGGCAGAAAATCTTGGAAGTAGCACATGGTCCAACTGAATAATTGGTTTTGCTGTGGGCCAACTCCAGCATGAAGTGAACAACTAGCTTTTTAAAATCTGTACCTTAAAAACTGCTACATTAATGAAATTGCACTTGCAGTAATAATCTGATGGAAATCTGATAAACACTGAAGTGACCAAACTGACTTTTAAGCTACAGTTTTGCCTAAGAAAGCTAGGTAATTTCTTATGCATAAGAGCCATTCATCATGCAATACTTCAAGTCTGCGTTTTTGAAAATATCAGAAAAAAAAGTGGACAAAATTGAATCTCCAAATTGGTATTTTTTATTTTAAAAAATGCCACAACACTAATTGGAAAGCTATTGATGGAAGTATTACTCATTTATATGCTACAGAATAAACAATTTCTTCTGTAATCCACAGCTCTGCTTGTTTCTGAGAGAAGCAACACAGTGTTGTTTCCAATTTTCCAATTTCACTGTTGAGTTGCAAGCATTTAGTAATAAGGAAATAGTTTTGATTATAATTCTTAAGGAACACTTTTGGGGGTCATAACTATTTTAGTTATGCAGATCTTGAAAAATAAAACAAAACTTCTCAATGACATTTACATAGGCAAACTGCTAACATTAATTTTTTTAACCAAATACCCCAATCTTTGTTCAACAGCATTATAAAACAAAAAATTCTTCTAAATTTCCTCACTGGAAAAGCTAAGTTTTGAGTTCATGAAGAATACCTCAATGCAAACACTAAACTTTTTGCTCTTCACAATATATTTATCTTGTTTTGGTATGTATGTGCCTCTGGCGCATATTTTCTCCATGTATTGTATTGATTAAATAACAGCCTGAAAAACAGAAGTAATTCAGTGTCAACATCTTGTGCAGAAATTATATTGCATACCACCAGTCAGACATACAGGAAACAAGTAAGTTTAAACCACTGTAGTTTAATGAAACTATGGTGGTCACAATGCAAAAAAGACTGCAGAGGAACAGAAAACTATACTTTTCTTCAGTTTTGATAAGGGGAAGGTAATGACTCACCTTGGGTGAAGAAAAGCAATTCAAACCTGCAAAGCTATGTATGTGTAACAATTCCTATAGGTTGATTGAAAACAAGTTAATGTTAAATCCTCCATTTAACATTAACTTATTATTCTTTCATGAATTAGAGTAGATATTGTCTACAGGACATTAAATTAGTCAAAATAGAAATCAGCATTTTATACTAGCATATCATGTGTTTTCAAAGAAGTCTTAACTTCTTTACATAGAAGCAGATCTTGCTGGAAGAAAATTTATCCAAAGCATTATTTCCCATAGTAGATGGACTGACTGACAAGTTAACTGCACAAGAAAGGTTTTCAAAATCTGCCATTTTTAATTCTGGAGGTTCCTTCCCTTTCTTATTTTTTATTTGATGGTTTCTTTTGGTTTTTTGGGTATCTAGTTTTGTTATTTGTTTTTGTTTTACTCCCAGCAAACTGAGGGTATATTACTTCATTACCTGAAGCTATAATTGGAGGATTAACCTGACATGTAAAAGGACCAAACTTACAACTGTATGAAAACTTGTGACCATTATCCATCTCGGGTGTAGCCCCTCTCAGAGGCTTCTGACTGCCCAAGGTGTACCCGTTGAAGGCCTTTAATAAATACCCGCTTTTATTCTCTTAATCTTGTCTAGGTTCTGTTTTAGGTACCCACTCCAAGGCATCACTTGTACAAGCTGGAAAGCAAAACAGTGAAAGATTCCAAGTTAGAACTGCAATTGTATAGGAAAACATAAAATAAATACAAAAAACACTCTCTTAACCTGACAGAGTCAGGATGCAACCTGCTACCCTGTTGGTCAGGGTGTTGGTAGGAGTTGGTGGCTGCAATCCTGTTAAAGTGATCAATGCGTTTAAAGCAGTGATCCTGCAGAAGGGTGTGATCTTCTTCTGAAGGTCCAGTGGTAGTCATGAAGCTCTTGTCCTCTTGGAATTCAGTAGAATCCAGTGGCCAATTATGGTGTTCCAAACCTCAGATTATATCCAGGCAGGAATGCTTAAATCCTCCCTCTGGGCACAGCATCTCATGAGACCTTGATGGCCCATTAGCAGAGATAGCCCCTGGAGGGAGTTATCAGGGATGAGCCATGGACAAGATAACACTGCCCCACCAGGTTTTAACAGTTTATGGAAATGGTGATAGAATACTTTTGGTTACATCTTACATTGTCACCTAAGATAGTGGTTCTTTTTTGCATATTTTCACTGGCAATTGCCCTAGAAAACTGCATGAATACATACATTTTAGATTTTGCTCCCAGTCTGATCTTCACAGATTTGAGAAAAGAACACCCCTAAGCACAGTGTGCATGCAATTTATTGTTCAGTTAAGAAACTAAAAGAAAAGCTATGTGTCTTTGTTTCCCTAATCAGAGCAAAACCCTAAGCAGGCTTCCCCACTCATTTTTCTGTATGTTTTCAGAAGCTTTAGTCCTTCCACCAGCCAAGTGTTTTAAAAATATCATGACATATCAAAGACAGGTGATGTTAGTTTTTAAATTCATGATGATCCTAGTAATTTCATTTCAGAAAAGTAAGCACAGAATTCAACAGACACCAGCCACAAGCCTGACTGTCACATTTTTGGACCATCTGTCTGTCTTAAACTTTCTTTAAAATTGCCTCTCAAACTAGAATTCCAAACCTAGACAGCATAACAGAAAAATTCCCTCCTAAAACATCATCTTTCCCCCCTTTTTTTTTTCTCATGTGACATGATATTCTGCTGCCATTTACAATGGTTTCCCCTGTAGGAAGGTAACACAGGAGCCTTTGGACACTTCTGGAGGTTTCAGACAGAAAACACCTAGAGCCAAGGACAGCAACCCATAAGTGCAGTTAATAAAGGGCAAAGAAAGTACAATTTGTGGCTAAAACCACACATCCTCATTCAAAGCAAGATGAAGAGGAAGATTTAATAGAAAGCAGCAGAAAAGTCACACTTGGTGCAGAAGCTGGACAAGTAGCACCTCAAGTGGCAAGCTCTGGGTTTGGGTGTACAGGCACTGGAAAGAGTTTCTCCTTGCAGTTGCTGCTCTCCCCCACCCATCCATTTAAGGGAGCACTCTGTATGTTCTATAAACCTACAAGCACACTAATACTTGTCCTCATAGCAAGTGAGGCTGAAGCCTTCACGTGATGTGACCATCACGCATCTCCCCTGCAGCAGCAGCAATCAGCAGCCCCCATTCAGCCTGAAAACAACACTCAGGATCACCTTCTTGCTCCACACCACCCAGATGTACTTGTGTTATCTAAGAACAACAATCAAAAAACCCCTTTTCCTTAAGTAAGAAGATTAAAGTGCCAAAAGTGTCAGCCTCATGCTGAGTGAGCACTGAAGAACCTTCCCACAAGCAGAATCCAACATACTACAAAGGAAACAATAATAAAATTGAGACTGAAGACTCTCTGGTGCACTTCAGTACAATAACCTGAAGTGAAGCCAGTAACATTCCAGCAGGAGCCCCACATCTGAAAGGTGCAGCGATCCTTGAGATGGAGTGGAGTGAGAGGGCTTTTGTTCTAGCACACAACTTCCACATTCATCTTCAGGAACTGACTACTGTCAGCAGCAGAACTTCAGCCATGTGCTTCAGAAACTAAAAATGCTTCCATGGTGGTTTGCAATGCCATTTTAGACAGACTGAGATTACTGGAAATTTTAAAGGAGATGGAATAAATCAGTCACACAGTTGTCACCTAGAAATGCCTAAACAGGCTTGCTGCAGGTCTTGAGATGAGAGACATGTAGATCTCCGCTATTTTAATACTTTAATACTGCTTTTAAGAGTCCTCTAAGCCAAACCTTGCTAATATAAGTAAAAGTAGGACTAAGCTAAGAGAAGCAATCAAAGGACAGGTATTGAAACATACATAGTAAATCAACAACTTTTAGAATATTTAATCACTACCTTCCAAAATGTCCTGAAATTACTTTATGAAGAATATTTACTTATGTACACAAAAGACAGCATGACAAAAAACAATTAAGCTGTATAATGGTCCGCATAGTAGCAGCAATGGAACATTTTTCATTTTCCTCAATTGTTTACATGCCTCTGAGGACAGCACAAAGGATCAAACCACCATCTGCTTGAGGGTAGATTCTGGGGAAAGGACAAATCAACAGCATCTTTTCCTTGCACTTTGTTTTAGTTAAGAGCAAAAGTAAAGACAGACAGACCAAAATTAACTTTAAGCCATTCTGAATTTTTCCTTCACAAGCAATCACAAACAGACTTTCTTAAGTTTTCCCACAGATAGAGCAAAGTATTTAAGTATTGAAGTATTAAGTATGAAGTATTTAATACACCAAGAACTAGAGTAAGCTACTCTTCGCTCAATAGCAATGATGGCCATTTTACAAGCAGTGGTACACAACAGGAGAGAACTGCCCAGTAATAAAAAAACACAGTAAAGCCAATTTTAAACAAGGCTAAAAGTTGAATATATAGTCAAGAAAGTATAACCAGCTCCTACTCGAAGTCTTCAGAACCAATCAAAATATCAGGGTGGACTGGAGAAGTAGCACATAGACATAATGTACTGCAGGAAAAAATTATTGTGAAACAGAGTACAAAACACTCACACCAGCAATCTTAATTTTATTTATTGAACAGGCAGACTGATGGAAGTCGAAACATTCTTAACAAAGATGAGTGCTATTAAAAATATTTATTAATGATTGAATGTAAGACAGTTATCCTACTGAGAAAAAACCCTTGATAAAAGAGAATTATGTTATGTTCCATATGAGCATAATGAAGACAACCAGCTGATTTAACATAACTTCTTACATTTAACAAGATAGTAACAAATGGTATTCAATGTAGAGAGAACATAAAAAAAAGAATTTTTAAAGACCCGCATTTAAATTGTAATTCCATTTTAAGTAACAGTCACTTAACCTACTTAGAACATAAAGGAGACTATCTCAGTAAAGTGGATGACTGGCTACTTCAGTTAAATATGTATCTGCTCTTTTGCAGTGTAACATAATTACTCTGGGTAACAGAACTGCTTGCTGTATTACTCATGTTAATTTACCCCCACCCTTTATAAGATTAGAGCATAAAAATCAGGAAAAGCTGAGAAACCTCAAAGGAAGTATTAAAAAGCATAAATTGCAACAACACTGAGAAGAACTAAATTAAATCTGTGACATACTTTATTCAAGTAACACAAATAGGGTGCATAATCGTGTGCTTACAAATGCCACTGTCACAGCCTTCACACACATAGGAAAATAAACTATTTACGACCGCCCTAGACATAACCTTTCACTAACAGATGAGAATCATTTACCTCAATTTTTAGTCTGAACTCTCATCAAAAGATTCTCACAGCACTTCTCAATAATAAAGACAAATCATGACTTCTGAAGAGGACACTGAACAGTATGTGCTGGTAAATATTCTCTTAGAACTGCCCAGTCTTTATACCACCTATTCCACTTAATCTCTATTTGTTGTCATATCTGCACATGAATGCACAGCATCTGAGTGTCTCAAACCCATAATTACTTTAAAAAACAACAGTAAAGCTCATAGAAATACATACAGTAGCTAGAGAAAACATAGGAAAGTGCAACAATATGATAAAGAAAATGCCAGTGGAATTTTGTCACTTTGTGAAAGGGGCATGTTACCAGCTTCAGCATCTAATTTCAGTTCCATCTTAAAAAAAAGATGCTTCACAGCAGCAATCCCACAAAAGCAGCTGTCTGTAGCACTAAATGCACCGCATTTCAGACTTTTGACATCCCAGAACAGACTCACAGATTTGAGTACATAGTGGCAGGAAACAAGTGTTCTCCTCCACCAGATAACTTTAAAGCCTCTAGACAAGAGGTGTATAGTACTTCTGTACTGGTTCTGGATGGAATAGAGTCACATTTTTTCAGTGTCTTAAATGGGACTACCATAAGCAGATTCTTACTACCTAGCCTCAGTTATGCTGGAACATAACACACACTGAATTTCCTGTGAACCTACAAGCTACAGTTTGTGAAAGCATTTAAGCTAAATCTATGTATTTTCTACAATAAATGTTTGCTAAGGTAAAGTGAGCAACCTCCAATCTAATTTTAATGTAAATATTGTAACTATTGAATGATGCAATTTTCACATTTTTACCCCGACTGCTTTTACAGTAGAGAATTTTGTGGGGAAACCACCAAGGTTCATCTGCCAGTGACCTAAGCATTTGGCAGAGACCTTGAAGTAGGGCTTCAACACTATTAATTAAATGAATAAGTTCCATGAAACTAAAAAAATAAAACAACCCTGGCCTTACATTAGTATATTGACTTGCACTGAGCACTTTCTTTAGTTTATTTCTGCTCTTCTCTTTTGCCATCCGCCAACCAACCATCCACTCAGAAAAGCAGGTAGGTATGTACAAGAATCCATACAACTGCCACTGCTGTTTCCTGCATGAACAACCCAAAAAAAAAAAATACACCTGTCCTAGGTGTTCAGATAACTGTAATCTTACACTAAACATTTGGCAGCTGCCTATATATTTTAGCCTTTAAAAGTATACATAATTGTGTAGGCAATGTGATGCCTGGACTGCAAGTCAATCCATCCAACTCCTCCAAGAAGACTAAATCTGCATTAACATCCTCAATTAGAAATTAAAAAAAACTTTGTCTCTCATATCTTCTTCCAGAGTTCCCCCAAAATGCCTAAAACAACATGTCTTATAAATACATGTTGTTTTCAACATTCTTGGTCCCTCAGCTTGGGGCTAGGAGTTTAAGGGGTAAGGAATAACTTCATGCTGATTGCCTGTCCCAGAACAAAGGTAGTGACTAAAACCAGTGTTCTTTGTGAGCATAGCATGAAAGCTTCTCTAATATCCCACTTCCTTCCCTGGAAACAATTTCTTTTAGCGAATAAAGGAGACAAGAGTTGCTTATTAAGTATTTCTAAACAAATCTTTCGGATTTATTTACTTTAATGCTCTGAACTAGGACAGCTAGTTCATTTCCTATTGTCTGCTTCCAGGAGCGACAAAAAAGGATCTTTTTCCCCACACTTTAAATGAAAATATAATTTTTAAAAAACAGTGGAGCGGGTTATTGTTTGATACCCAAACAACTGGGAAATAATCCAGATTAAGGGTTATGACTGGGAATCAGTAACCAAATTACACTTGACTAAAATGCTTCTAATTAGTTATTCACTCAGAAGAAACGTGAGGATATGGAGTTATCAGCAATTCTTTCTACCTTCCAATTCTCATTCTTGGACTGTGAACATTCTTACCACCTTTTGAAGTTCTTGCTTTGTTCATTTCCCTCTAAATGTTGTCAATATTGACATATTTTGAACATGTGACATGCTCAAAGAGATATTCTCTATAAAAGAGTTCATTTATCCTCTTACTCCTAGCAAACATTACCAGGCTTCATCAGAAAGCAAAGGAAGAGTGACAAATCCTGCGCACGCTTTTGTTTCCCATTCCTTCTCCTCACTGCAAGAGCAGAAATTCAGAAGAATGGGATTCAACATTTACTCTTCTGCCTCAGAGAGGGTCAGTTAAATGACTAGAGGGAAAGCAGTCTATTCATCCTTCCCTAGATCCGCTAAGGCCCATGCTAAGAAATACAACATTAGAAGAAAGCAGTGTGATTTTTCAGAAGTTACAGAAAAATGGAAAAGCTACAGTCTTAGTCTGGACAGTTTCACACAAAGTAGCAGAGCTGTAATACTGTTTCCCTCATCACCTCGTCAGACAGTGGCTACAAAATGGGGACAACAGAAAAAACAAAAGAACACATACCAGCTTAAATGCCTCACAAGAAGTTGGAAGGTTTGACTAAGACAGAAAATCAGTTCTCAGAACAGCCATTACTTCATCTAGATTTTGTGTGGGGTGTGGCCTGTGGGCCTCGGGCATCTTCACCTGTTCCCATGGCTTCTCTCCAGGGTGTTTTTTAGTTTCTGGGGGAAGGATAAACTTCACACATTTCTGAGGACTTAGCAAGTGTTGATGAGTATCTAGGCTGACGGGTCAGGGAGAGGGACAGTGGAAAAGGCCAGTATCAACCTCTGTGTTGCCTGTCCTACACTGGTGGCACTAGTTTGGGTCTGTCCTCATTTCCACAAGGCAGTGATTTTCATTAAATATGGAAAAAGTTAACATCCTCAAGACTCATTGCTTTTAGAGGGATATGTAAAAGTGATTAAAAAGCCTTGGTTCCTTAAGGAAAGCAGTATAGATTACATGTTTCTTATTGCCAACCATGCTGTTTAAGATTCACTTATGCATTGCTTACAGTATAACCTAAGTTTTAATTATTCTGTTCCCACTGAATTTGATTGCCTGCCTGTCTGCTCTTTGCTTACAGTAAAAATTCTTTCAACAAAACATGTGTATTCTGATCATCTTGTGATTTACACTGTTTTTTTTCCCCCTCACGTTCTATAAAACGGTTTTCCCACAAAAGCCCCTAATATGTACCATCTGCATCAGGATGAAATTCCCAGAGGCTTGTAGCTTATTCAACTTGTGAGCGTCTCCTTGGCACCTATACATTTTTCCATGGTTAAATCAGCTGTTGGAGTAAATTAGGTATTAAGAATACATTTAACCCCCTGGAACTTGAACTTAGGCCACAGCAATTACAAGTACCTCCGATTTTTTAAGGAGTTTACTCATTCAGTTTTGTCATCAGTAACATGACTAACATTCTAAGTCAAGCTAAGAGAAGCTTGAAATGCCAAGTTATTACTCAAAAGAAATTAAGAACCTTATTTAAGGAAACTCCATGGAACTACTTCCTCTCCTGCTAAAAATATGGTGCTTTACAGAACTTTTTCATATTTCAGTGGTTTTTATTTTCTTTAACACAGTATCATAAGTATACAGTACTGTAGACATGGAAGAATTTTCAACCACTTCAAGATAAATTGAGTAGTAACTTAGTTTACATGTAAGTGTTTGACCAAGGAAACTAGTATTATTGGCAGCAACTTTCAGAGGATTTGGATAGGGGCAAGGAGATGTGAAACACCTCCTTTTACGTCATGTACAAAATCAGTGGCAGATTTATGAACAGACAGACACTGTTGACTAACAACACATGACTTTACCTATAAAAATTTTCCATTTAGTTAGACTTGACAAAGTTGAACCTGAACATGTCCTCATATTCAACATTCACAAAAGGCACAAAATAAATCAACAAAACCAAACGGATCTTTCTGCCCCTAGGCTGCTCTGAAAATAACATGACCTCTAGGCAGCATTTACCTGACAATTTCTACCACTCCTTTCAACGTGAGTTTAAAATTCTGAGCTAACACTTGGGGATATATCACACAATCACATGTGTACATTTTGTCAGTCTTAGTACTGTTAAGCATAAGTGACAAAGCACAGTTTTGGACTATCTATGAGAATTTACTCAACTAAAAGACAACCAACGTTTTCTCCTACTAACATTAGGGTTGCTTTCAAAAAATAATCAAAGCATCTAAGGGGAGCCCTTTAAAAATAATAACAAAATGTTTGGAGTACTGGTTCTCAAAATAGCAACAATTTGCTAAAAGAACAACTTTTTCTAAAAGAACAACTGAAAGACAAAGCATTGACTTCGAGAGGTGGACCACTGCAAATATAGCATGTGAGTGAATTGCAGCTCAAGACCTGAAGTTACCACCAGACAATTAGCATCAATAAAATGAGGTCATCCTCAACAAAGAGCTAGGTACATTATACACACTGGTATGTTTATTACACAGGTTATTTCATAGGGACCACTTAGAGATTACTAATAGATTTCCTGGTTCATTTGAACAATGGATCAGCTAGGGACAACTTAGTTTCTAAGTAGGACTTCTTTACAAGTCTTACACTAGTACACTGCTCTAGAAAACTATTTGCTCAAATATTCCTATATAGTTAAATATGTTTTCCTAAAAGTAAAGAAACTTTCCAGCTCTTGATAAAACTCTTGAAGGGGAAACAAGAATCCTAAGCAATGCTGACTATATTTCAGTTACACCCTTTCCTATGAAACTCTCAATTAAAAAACTGTGATTCAGCTCACTACAGAAGCAGAAGGTTACTGCAATTGTTTCAACTTCAGTAAAACCAAAGAAGCGGCAGTTCTCAGCTGCCATTAAAGGAAGATCAAGATTTCAAGGGAGAAGCTGTATTTTTCATAGTTGTTCTTGTTGGGGTGAATTGTATTTGCACAGGATAAAGTCATACTGACTCCACTTCACATTGGTTCTTACTAACAGGTGGTAAAGACATGTCAGGGAAAAACACATTGGGAAGACTTTAATCAAGATGTACAAGAAGATAACTAATATGACTAAATGAAAGCTATTTTGATTAATAGATTTCTATTAATTTATTTATTTTATTAAGTCACATTCAAGAAGCCCTTCAAAGCAGTTATTCAGTGCAACTGGCAGAAGTATTATTTTTAGTGTTTTATACTTTAAGGAGGTTAATGCATGTGGACAAGAGAATGATCCATCACAAGGGCAGATCAGACTAGTGAGAAGTTTTACACTTGGCCATCAATATCCATGTTTTCTAGCCAGTAAGTGGGTAAGGATAATTGCTTGTAATAGCCTATATTACAAAGTGCTTAAAATAGGACTATTGAGCTGTGATACTACCAGCAAAAAACACTCACAAACTGAAAACCATCTCCTTTGGGAAAGGACCAGTCACTGCCTTATCAGCTGGAATTACTGCAGCATTCATCATTTAAGTAATTAGAACATGCTTTGAGAAATTATCTGGTTTTCAATTAAGACATCAGCATTGCTAGAAGGGATCACGCAAGCTAAAGTACAAGACAGTAAGGCCAATGTCTCCTGAGGTCCAGCCTGCAGTAAAGCTCAGTAAAAAAAGGAAGCAGTTTTTGCCTCACTTTCCATCCTATAGATGCACTTACATAATTCCAGATCTTTGGTTTGGCCTGTTCTCATGCACCATGAATATTATTTCTGTGAATTCATTGCTGGCTCACTTATTAAAACATGAACCTGGTAAAGTATCCCTAATTCTTCTTCCCCTCACTTACTTTCATAAATACCTCAAACTTTCAGTATCTCCTTTCAAGCCTCAATATAAAATTGATGTACAAATGTGGTTTTCGATGCTTTCTCACTTTTTGCAGTCATACTTGCATGTGATAATGTCTGCAGAGAGAAAGAAGATGTCTGCATCCTTATGTCTATGGAAGTGTAAGTTCTCTCCAACATACATCTTAAAGGCCAGGAATAGCATACTGCCAGAGGTAGATACAAATTTTGATATTGTTTCGAATGGGAGACAAGAAATCCTGCTCCCTCTTGCTCAACAGAAAGCACTCTGGGAAAGGTTCAGCTATCAGCCAGCTAAAAAGCAGTTTGCGTGACCAGAGAGAACAGGTTGTATGGCTGGTGTGTGCTTGCTGCTTGTGTGAGGCAGCAATTGTTTGGGGAGATACATGGACACCACACGGTCAGAGAGCTGACTGGGAAAAGGATGCAGCAGCAGCAACACTGCAGGGACAGGTAGCCAATGCATGCTTGTTTGGGTTAAGTTTAGAACATAAAAGGGTTCGGTTTGTTACAGTAAACAAACTTCTTCAAAGGAAGCAAGGAGGTCCATGTGTCTTTGTTCCCCATTGCGAAAGTTTCTGGATTGTGCTAGTCTAACCTTTACTTATAAAGGTGATGGAAAGAAAAAAAATCACTGGTTTTGCCCACTCAAAAGCATGGAGCCACAATTTTTCTTCCACCTTTAGAAGGCGTGCTTGCCATGCAATGTAGTCCTTGCCTCTTTTACAAAGGTGCTAATAACAACCATCTTTAGATGCTTCAAAAGAAACTTTTTTTTTCCTAGGGAATACTGCAAAAGTTAGCCTCTCAGGGCCATCATTTGCACCTTGCACATCCTCTCACAGGTTAACAAAAATGCCAAACATTACTTAAGTCATATTCCACACTTGATGATGAATGCTGATGGAAAACATTGCTTTCTCTCACCTCTCTACCTCAACACCTACCAACCTTGCCCCTACGAATACATTAAAATCACAGGTGGTATTCTCTGGGTGCAATAGAATGCACATATATGGGAGACGCTCACTCATTACATCTGCCCAAATCTTAACCATTTTTCCCTAAGATCATCAGCTGATTATCTGAACTTTTATCCACAGATTTTGACACCAGACACTATAGTAATATAGCTTTGAAATAAATGTTTTCTAAGACAGAACAGTGCCACCAAAACAGTAAGAAACCACCAGGTACTCACTGATATTGATGGTAATCAGCTACCAAATTGAAGGTCACTCTGGAGAGGAGACACGGATGGTAAGAAGTTAGGTCAGATTGATATTGAATCATATTATTTACACAGTGACAGCCTGTGGAACCCCCCTAATGCCTCTGTGAAGTCCAAGTCACTCTTCAAAAACATAGGAAGGTATGGGTCCAGATTCAGTGAGTTTACATAAAAAAAAAAGCTGCCATGGAATTTCGACATTTAGTTGCCGGTGACATCAAGTCCTGGCTAATTCAGTTACGATTTTACTCCAAGTCATCTTCTAAGTGACTAGAACTATCAAAACCAGAAATGGGTAGAAAAATTTGAAAATCACTTATCACGTAGCCGTCACAAGCCCAGAATGTTTTTCACTCATTCACCTTCATGCAGGGTTAGCAGTATGTAGATTACATTTTACCTTTCTACAAAACACAGGTAGCCAATTTAAGCACTTTTGTGTTTAGTCAAAAGTAAACTTGTCTGACACAACAATTTCTATATACAAGGTCTGTAAATGAAGAAGAGAATCTCATGTTCCAGAGACGCACAAGAAACACACCAAGGTCTGCAACTAGCTCAGTTCAAACAAGTTTCTTTGTTCCTCTAATGCAAACACAAAAAAGATCAGAAATGGAAGTATCTATAATAATGGCACTCTGATTTGCTCGTGTATACAAATGAGTAAGTGCACAGGTGGGAGGAAGAGATGTTAATCTGCCAGTCTTGTATTTGTGTGACATTTTTTATTTTTTCTTCTATTTTACTATAGTATTTCACTATTTGTTGTACAAGCTATTTTATGTAAAAAAAATGCATATGGCTGACTTAATGCTTCTTTGGGCTCATTTATAACCACAAGAAGCTGCTAAATGTAATTGTGCAGTCTCAGCATTAGCAAATTCTCAGTTTCTGTAAAATAGAGTTCAATGATGGACACGATGGACAAGATAGCACATGCACACACTCCATTCCTCCAACCTCTTCCACCCCACTGCTGCAAGCAGTGGGTCAAGTGCTAGGAGAACTTCACACCCTCAAGGGTAAGGGCAGGAATCTGGCAGGCCATCTCAGCAGAAAACTGTATGATTGTATGCACTCAGAGCATCACAGTAACTGGTGACAGTGATTTAACTGCTCTCCCCTATGCTTTTGCAATTTGAATTCATTTAAAGCTCTATTGTTTCTACATCTCTCTGGCTTGATGCTTTATTTCCAAATTCTCCTCATTGACAAGATTTTTGAAGTGAGTTCACAACACACCCTAGTTCACAGCATCATGAGACATATTCTACATAAAGTTATTAAGCAGAAATCAGAAGTTAACTAAAGGTGAAACTCAAGGTGAAACTCATCTATTTTGGAACTGGCTATTTTTACAATTTTAACTACTTACTTAACTCTCACACATAGTAAACAAAATGTTCTAATGACACAGATTTTCTAGCAAAATATAACTACTCCTCTAAGTTCAAGACAAAAGGGTAAACCAGGAACACCATGCCTTCTACAGAGACTTTAGGCTTGAATATAAAACAAATAGAAACTGTTTTCATAACCTCATGAAAACATTGCATAATCTATAGCACCTAGCAAAGGGTGATTACACACTTCCCTCTGATTCTCAGTTCTGACTAAAAGGCAAATTTCAATGGTTATCCCCAAATCACAAATGTGACTATGTCAAAAGACAATGTAAAACTTGAATTTAGAAACACAAGAGACACTTCACTTTACTGAGCAGAGGTTTCTGGGAAACACATAACACAGCCAACACTCCCAGAGATTTAATTTTTCATCTTAACTAGGCTGTTTCTTCTCTCCTTGCTTTCCATATGAGAACACAGATCCTCCTCCCTCCTTTCATGAGAAGGTGTTTTCTACTAATGATCTGTGACCTGCTGCTTCTACAATGAGGAACACGAGCTACCAACAGCTCTTGGAATGGTAAGCAAGCAGAGGGTCCCTAAGCATCTTGAAACACTAGCTCTCTTCTGTTGAGAAGTTGGGAGACCTTACCCAAGCCTTCAAAAACCAGTGAACTGAAATGAAAAAGATTCATAACTAAGACTGAGACCTCTGTCTGCAGAAAAGCTCCATTCTCAGTTGTGACTGTTCAAAACTCCAAATGGAAAAGAAGCAAAAACTGGAAGGGAGAGTTTTGTCTATTATCACCTTTCTCAACACTACACCATGGAACTTAATATACATGCATTTGTAGAAGGCAGGAAGAATACAAAGACAAAGGAAAAATCAGAGTCATGTGATAAACAGGGAACGGGGATGAAACCTGAAGAACTCTATTCCCTGTATAGTTGAGCATGTATATTGCACAGTGGATGCTGAAATGTCTAAGAACATTTGTGCTTCCAGAGTGCTGGTTTCTTTCAGGTTTTAATACTACTGACATCTATAGAAACTGGTTAACAAATCCAATAAAAAGTACCCCTCCTTACTACTTACACACTCTTATTTGGCCTCTCATTTATGAGGTATACAGCTCATTATGAAAAGCTTACTAGCACAATATAAATTGTTTTGGCTTAAAACAAACCAACAAAAAAGAAAAACTTCAGTAAGGACACCAAAATAGAGTTTGAACATGAGAAATGTCCTCCTGCTCTCTGATTTCAACAGATATTTCCAGTTGCATAAAAGCACACTGGTCACTGAAAAACTTTAGCAAACAAATTACAATCACAAATTCTGTAGTAAAAAAGTGCAGAGAACCTTAAAATAAGAGCTGAAGTTTTGTTTTTCATTCCAGACATCAAGTGTAACTGTATACTTACTACACATGCTCTTTATTTCTCTGATCTGCAAACCATTTTGGTCAAATCTTCAAAGCAGGTATTCAGACCCAAGGTCACTACAAACATACTTCTCTGTCTGTAAATCAGTTTTGGTACATTTGTGGAGGATTTTCAGTTTTCTTAAAACCACAATAAGGCTTTTCACCATGTCAAATTGTTATTTCAAATCTCTTACTGGCCTTTATTCCAGCCTTGTATTCCAGCCTTGTAGGCCTTTGTTATTGCAGTCTAACTGCTATCTTCCAAAAAGACTATTTGAAAAAGCTTATTCACAGCCACTTAGAAAAACTAAGCAGGAAAAAGTGCTAGCATTGTGTTTTGAATGGCACAAAGCATGAGAACATGCCTCTAACCAGACTCTGCAAGATATGGGCAGCTAATTATGCTCTGACAACTCTGATGCGACCTCTGACTCACAGGAGAAAAAACAAAGCATAAAGACAAATCACTACAGAAATCTATGTCCTCACTGCCCCTTTCCCATGCACCAGATCTCACATAACAAGCAATTTAGTCTTTGATTTAACTACTTATGAGCCCCTTGTACCATCTCTCCTCCTAATCCAAAATCAGCCTTGTCAGGATGCTTTACAGGGGTAGTAGTTCCTTTCTTTGATTTCATACTACCCCTACTTCTCAAGGAATGTTTTATCTACTCCTGGCTTTATTATTTCCTTCCCCTATTTATATGGGGGAAGGAAGTAATATATTATATATTATTATATTTATATTTATAAATATAAATATAATAATATAATAATATATTACTGATAATTTACTCTCTGATAACTCAAGGTGCTTCTCCAGTTTTTCTTTTCATAGCACTTCCTTGGTACCTGTCACAAAACTCACATTGCCCACAAAAAGAGAAAGAAAACAGAAGCTACATTTAATGTGTGAATTCAAAAATTTACAATAAATACCTCTGGCAAGGAGAAAAAGCCTCTATTCTGCTGCTGTTAAAACCAGTTAGTAAACAGACTGCTAATATAAACACACAGAAAAGAAAACCTGTGTTTTCTTTCTACCTTGTCTGTGAAACCCCTTACCATTGCAATTGTGAATTCTCTTCTTTTTATCAACAGTCCTATTGAATTTTCAATACTGAACTCATATACTCAGCTCTTGTTTACTTTCCTGGAATGATCTAACAAAGAAATGCTGGGATTCATTTCTTCCAAGAATCTGCTCTCTTTGGAATTCACCATGCTTTCCAAGGTTTTTAATTTAATTTCACTTCATTGGGGTATAATCAATTTAACTTATGCTTGCATTACTCTATACTTCTTATCCATTTTTCTGTTTCTAGGAGTTAAATATTTATCACTCATAGCATTTTTGAATCAATAGAGAGACCTCTAGAGTTCATAAAGCTCAGCAGCCTAGGTATGAAACCCACCTTCTTATAAGCAGACACCAAAATGAGAAATTATTTCTTTAAGAACAAAAAAGCCTGAGAAAGAGACACTCTTACCACTTCATTCCTCTTCTCATTAGTATCAAGCCCATGTGTGATCCCCCCTTTCCACCCCTACACTAAGAGGCAAAGCAGACTCGTGTGGGAAAGGAAACAGGTCCTGCGTGGCAGTGGTGAGACACTGTATTCCTTCACAATTACTGCTGCTGGAAGGGAACCCAGAGGTTTGCTTGACACTGAAGACTGCTCCTTAAATACACCACACACTTCACAAATACCAAATTCCACCCTCTTTACCAAGAGGGGTACAGTGGGGGGGGTAGGTATAAAAAAAAAAAAATCAAGCTAATTGAGAGAGCAGCATTTCATGACACTGTTGACAGCACTTCTGCCTTGTAACTCCACTGCCTGCAACACTTCTATTAGATTCCAGCATGAGAAAGCCCCACACTATTAGCACAGTAACATTCAGAAATGTGAACTAGGTAAAAAAATGGCTAAGTTTTGTTCAAGCTCTTACTTGCATGCCATTATTTTAAGTCTAAATCAAAAGACAGAAGAGGGAGCTTAACTAGGAATTTCAATTGGTTTGTAAACAGTTTAAGGTCACATAAGGATTACTTCAAGTTGTCTTTATTAATCTAACAATGCTTACAGAGATTTGCTTCCAGAACTAAACACTGCAATTATATAAAATGCTTAGCTCAAAAACTTAGGGATGAGAAGTGTTGAGAGGGAGTGAAAATAAGTACTATTTGCTTTCTGAAATTATGGTGCTTGAGTTATGTCCACTGGAAAAATTTCATTTTCACTATCACAGTGATTTAACAACCACTAGACTTTGTGGACACATGAGTAATACTAAAGGAAATACAGCGAAACAAAGAAATTCAGACACACAGCCCTGCAATCTGAAATTCAGTATGTATAACAGCTCTTATTTTGATTTTTCATTATGGAATTAAACAAACACTGTTCATACATTATGGAAATAAATATTTTCTAAATCCAAAGCAACAGCACAGAGGGGTACAGTAATTCCAGGTGACAGTGAACCTGAGTTGCCAGACAATTACCTGGCCCAGCAATGTCTGTCACTAGAACTCAGTTCCCCAGTTAAAACATTTAACAAATACAAGATTCTCCAGGTTTGTACCAAAGGTCACTTTGATACACATTCACACCAGGGAGTACTTCAGCCACTTCATACTCACTCAGATGGTACAATTAATTGCTGCTTAGTAAGAAAACTCCCATCCTCTCTGCTTAAGTCCAGCTACTAGCTGCTTGAAACGTCACAGTCACATCACTTAACTGGCACTGCACCAGGGATACCACAGCTGCTGAGTAACATTCCTTACAGCCCCTCATTATAGGGGCATTAGGAACAGCAGTCAGCCTGACCCAGCTTCCCTGCTCAGTTTCCTGTACAGTAGTTTTCAGCTTGCCTCAGAGGGCTTCTTGTGGCTGGCGCACAGCCAGCCTGCTAGTTCTGTCACTCACCATCTCCCCAAAGATCCCTGCTGAAACAGAGCTGAAGAAACGCTCAAGTCAATTGTGTTTCTTCAACTCTGCATCGATCGGCCCAGCAGTTGAACTAAGAACTTTCAAGGGAAACACCAAAGAAAGTAAAATTAAAGCATCTCAAACAAAATCCCTATTTTGGAAAGGCTGCCATCAATACCATGAAAAACAAAATCTGATAGAAAAACCCTGTTGGTTCTGACCAGCTAAACTTCTGCTGGAGTTGAAACACAGGGGAAAAAAAAGAAACTGTAAACTCCAAATATACAGATACATAATCTACAGAAAGCACACATTTTGAACAATATAGAAAGTCCTGGCATACGTGTCACATACAAGAGGAAATAAGTGAGAGAATCAAGGTTTTTTCACCTTCAGTGTATTAACTGAAAGTGATTCTACTTTTAATCTTCCTTGATATACCTCAAACTTCAGCTCCATGTCAGCATCTGAAAAGTTATTCCATCTTAAGAAGATGCCACAGCTCCCAGAAATAGCTACAAATATTTAAGATAAAATATTATTTCAATAAACAAAAGAGAAGTGTGAGAATGTTACTTGGTGCAATTATGTTGCTTCCTGAGTGGCGCTGTGACTTCTTGAGCATGGCTGCAGAAGGACTCCTACAACAGGCACCTTTTTAGAGACGTAGATGCTTGAGTCAAGCTCCCACCCTTCCCTACTGTAAGGAAAGCTTCCCTACTTCACTTTCGTAATGCTGTACATTAACATCACAGCTGACAAAATCACATGGATTGGGGAGCTGACCATCTGCACACTGAAAGGGTTCATCTCATCTCATTTCTTTCAGTGTGCCTAATTCCTACACATGGGACATGAAGAAAGGCTCCCAAGAAGCACCAGGTGCAGAGTCTGCCTCCATCCAATAGTATGCAAGGCTTGTTTACTAATACTGACTGTTTCTCTACTTCAGTCACAAGTTGCAATAGGATAATAAAACTAGTGGCTATGCTTTTCAATTTTCAAAGGGAGATCTCAAACTGCGTGTAACACTGTTGAAACACAAACACTATTCACCATATAGCCAGGTAGCAAGTGTCTCTTCTCAGGACTAGGAACACAGTGCAAGCTTCTAATGAGGGTTTAGAAAATGAATATATAAAGAGAAGAATGTACCTTTATAACTTGCATTTCAGTGGTTTTAAAATATAAATGAAATTGTCTGATGATATGTAACTATTTCTTAAGTCCTACAGTTTTAATGTATTCTTAGTACCCACTGAAATCAAGAAATTCCTTTGATTGAAAGTCTACTGTGAACTCCTAAATGTTAATAATCACATCAAAAGTACCTTCTACACAGTTAATGTTATAGGAGAGCTTTAGTCAGCTTCTCAGTTACTAGCAAGCTGCTATACTTCTATAAAAACAGGAAGAAATCAATGTTAGAGGAGTAACTTCCTGCAGCAGTTGAGAATTAAAAGACCAGTGCTAAGGAAAGCACCAGATCTAGTGTAGTCAAGGATGGTAAGCCATCACTGTTCACAGAACAAGTAAGAGCACTTGAAAAATCTCCCTGCCTGCTTGTCCTTGTCCTGTGTGAAAAGTGATCCAAAGAGTCACCACCAGATGGTCAGTGGATATCACCAAAGTCATCAGAAAATGAAGCCAGTCCCCTTTTTCGCTCTTTACAGACTTGGCTGCATGTAGAAAGCAGACTATTAACATACCTTTACTAACCCCAGATCACTAAGTGACCTCAGTACCTCCTGTCTTTTTGGGTCTGAAAAAAAGGTGCTGTAGATCCAGCAGTGATTGCACTGTATGTGAATTCTCATGACAGTCAGTCAGTAGAAGAGGCTTTTATGGAACTGGTAGCTCAAACAAAATATTGTAGTCACTGAAACTGACCACTGAGACACTGCAGCCTTCAATGTCCTGAAAAAACTGTAAATTGTGCTGAGGTCCAACTGTGATGAGCACTGCTGGAAGTGAAAGGAACAAAAAAGAAGACAAGTCAATGTTACCTGAGGAACTAGAAACATGACTGGGCTATCACATAAATCAGCAAAGGCCCAAACAAGGTCTGTGTGAATGCTTTTAGTCTTTGGTATGTGAGGCAGAACATGCCAGTCTCACTGCACAAGCACACCACATGCTGACCTCAGCTAACAAAGCAGTCCACTCAGCCTGCTGGCATTCCAAGAGAAATACATTTTTCCTTAAATGTCTGCTGGGCTGTTGAAAAGATAAGTTAAATAATTTTCTATTAAAAGAAGAGGAATCAAAACACAGAGAGAGGACAATAACAATGGGAGGAAAATTTCTAAGAGGAGATCATGGGAGAGAAATTGGTCACATGCCTGCTCCATACTCCCTCTTTCATCTGGGTGTGCAAACACACACACAAACACTTATGCAGAAGAATCCTACAGTGCTTAGGACAAGTGGGGGTATACAGTAGGCAGAGTTTTTTCAAAGACAAGTCATTATTTGTGCAAAGGGGCCAAGCTGAAAAATGCAGAAAAGAAATCTAAGGGATTACCTGTTGACATCCAATGAAGATGTCTAGGCTTAGTTTCATGCATAAAGGGAGCAATTCTCTCCAGGAAACATGTAATATTTGCAGCTCCTGTGGCTAAAATTTTTTGTGTTTGCTCTTCATCCTTTCCCTTGAACAATTTCAAAGTATAACCACATATTACTTTGCTGGAGTATTACCCTCCAAGGAATGAGCTAGAGACCTTATATCCAGACTGGTCTCATAGTGGGCACTCTGCACTGAGTGCCCAACAGAGCTGGACTCTCTTCCTGGTTCTGCCACCAGCCCTTCTGGACAATTTTCCACCTCTCCATACCTATAAAGAGAGATACATGTCTGTCTCTTCTGTGAAATACATTGATTTGCATAGGTAAAATTATTGAGTCAAACGCTATCATGGCTGAACCCCAAGAAATCTTGGCTGAAAACTAAAAGAGGTATCAATGCTTTTACCCCATACTGTGCTCAAATGAAAAATGAGCCAGAAAAATCCGCCTGTTCTTAAAACTTACAAGCAAATCTCACCGAGACCCTCTCCCCAGAACACCACAATCAGAAATATTCATAACCATGAAGATGAGGAGGAATGAGGAAGGAAAGGTATATGTTAAGATCCCACTACTCCTCTCCTCTCCTTCTTTCCTCCCAAGGGCCAGCAAAAGCCAGCAGTAATCATCTGCCAGCAGAGGAGCTGGATTCCCCAAGCTAAGCACACTGAATACAAAAGGCTAGATGAGAGCTCCCTGGTAAAGCTTTAAGTGTGCCAGAGGAGCCCTCCTTGTTTTGGTTTAGAAAAGAGCTGTACCAGCAATGCCATATAAATCTGGGGAGCACCATCCTGGTGTTTGGTTAACCACACATTACAAGCACATGGGCCCTCCCTGCTACGAGTGAGAAGCTGTCAAGACAGAGCAAATGTGACCCCATAGCAGCCCACGAGCAGCTGACTCCAGACACCTGACTGGAGAAAGGAAAACAACAAACAGAAGCAGAGACTGCTTTTTTGGTACTTGGAAGCAGTTTTGGTCCAGATTTTGTGGACATGAACACTTTTCTGAAATGCCACATATTTGTCAGACAAGCTAACAAACTTCTGTATTTACAAGGACATACAAAGGTAATGCTTGGCAGAGCTTATTTATGCATTAGATTTAATGCTACTGCCTGTGGATTCCTGCATGTGTGCATTCATGGACAGATCAAACCTAAAATAAATTTACAGTACTACAACATGTGATCATTACATGACAAGCAAAGATGTTGAATGAAATCAGTCAGGAAGTTCCAGTCATTGAGTCGTAAAATGTATGAATAGCCATACAGCCCACACAGAAAATATTAGAGAAAATCAATTCAAAACTGAAAGTGATAACTCCTCTTTCATGTTGGAAAGCAATGGGTGAATAGATATAACTGTTCTGACATACAAGTGACAGAACTGGCACCCAGAGGGTAGGAAAAAAGCCCATACCTCTGTTTAAAACAGTAAGAAGGATCCAATTAAATTTTCATTTCCAGCCCTCCCTCTAGGCTGTTGCTGGTTCAGGGGGAACACTTCTCATGGCTTTCTTTGGTGGGATGGGGGGCAGAAGGGGAGATAGCCTGCTTTATACCCACTGCCTATACTGACACCAGTAACTTACTGCCAAAACAACATGAAAGGCACTTGAGGGTTTCACTTTTAGATTTACCTGTGTAAAGGTTATTTGTAACGGTGGTGGTCACTGACTTTCACACTCAACCTGGAGAGAGTGTAAACTCTCTTCTTTTATCCTCTAAGGTTATTCAACACCTCTTTTTCATCCAAAACCTGAAATAAAGTGTTTCAGATTACCAAAGAAATATGTCACAAACCAAAGTTTTTAGATAGACAAAAAGATCACAGACTAGTTTAGGCTAGAAGAGATCTTTAAGAGGTCACCTAGTTAAACCCCCTACAATGAGCAGGGACACCTTCAATCAGAACAGGTTGGCAGAGTCCTGTCCAATCTGACCTTGAATTTTCCCAGGGGTGGGAATTACCCAGCTCTCTGGGCAACCTGTTTGGCCACTCTCTTTACAAAAAAGTCCTCATATTTAATCTAAATCTACCCTCTAACAGCTTAAAACCATTACCCCTTGTCCTATCAAAACAGGCCTAGTTAAAAAGTCTGTCCCCATCTTTCTTTCATCTCTCTTTGTTTCAGAAAATTCCATATTGTTTTTCTATTCTGTTACTGCAGTCTAGGAAAGCAACATTAAAATCCTCCTACTACATTTCCAACACTTCTCAAAGCTCAGAGAAGGATCTGCACAGACCACAAAGCATGCTTGCGCACAACAGCTCTGTCAACGTCCAAACTCAGATTTCCTCTGGATTGATTCCCTACGCCTCTATTTCCCCATCTTGAACACTTCCTGCTGTCTCCAAGGCTCTGCCAGGGCAAAAAGCCTCCTGGTGGTTTTACCTCCCCTCCATACAGGGCCTTGTTTACACCTACAATCTGCAGAGGTAAGGAATTGCTACCCGCCAGGATCACAGATTCTTTTGTCCTTATCTCTGGTTAGATACTGAAGATGGCATCTGTAACATCAGTACCAAGTAGCACACGCTCTTCCCAGAAGATACTGTATCCCATTGTAGACAATCTGTCCCCAGCTTCTGATGGTTTACTCTCCTAGCCTTCCAGACAAAACTTTCTGCACTCCAAATTCCTCCCATTTGGCTTAACCTCAGCAATAGTATCCAAAAGTTAACACAAAAACTCACAAACCCTATAATTTCTCCAAATGCCTCAAATACATTTTCTCTAGCAAATGTAAAAAGACTAGGTTTGTTTTACAATTAAATGAATTCCAGGCTATAAAAAAAACCCAAAAAATCAGAAAAGGGAAGATCATGAGAACTTTTTCAACTCTTGAGCTGTTTGTGCTAGCTAATGCAGTACTTATCACAAACAGAAAAATGGACTACTGCTTTTTTTCCCTTTACACATACAATGCTGAAGTGTGTGTGTGTGTGTGTACATGTATTCTGAACATTAACACAATTCTGAAAAAAAATGAGTCACACTACTACACATACTGGCAGCAGACCTGAGCCTACCTCTGTAGAGCACACAAAGAGCAAAGAAAACACTGCTTGGCAGGATCCTCACACTTTATCTCCTGTCCACAGGCAAATTTTACTTGCTCTTGTCACCTCAATTAATAAATCAAGACACAACTCAAAGACCAAGGCTGCCCACACTTTCTTCCAATTGTCAGTCCTGGCTAACAGCATTGCCTGAAGACAAGCCATATCCATAACAGCTCCCTGACTCCCAGGAAAGGTTTCAATGTTTTTTCTAACACACAGGCTAAGGTTGGAACACAGAGGTTGGAAAGGTGCATTGCTTCTTGCGATCAAGAAGTTTGAACACACCAATATAAACACTGTACACATTCCCACTTCTCTTGTGTTGATTTCCAAAGTCATGAGTGGTTACAATTGGAAAAATTGGACATCTTTAAGTCTCTGAATTTCTTATATACTTAGGCTATCAATTCACAGCATGTCTTTAGGAAGGTAGCAAGGCTATCTCCATACTTTCTCAAATCAGCTCTACACAATACATTTGGATGAGGGAAAGATAGTCTTTTTGCACATTCTCTTATTCTTGTGTCAACTTTTAGTTAAAATATCTTGCAGTAATGTTAACGTGGGAAGCCAAGGAACATCTCGTATTTCAGAAGCAGCTAAAAAGACTATCCAGCAAAAATACCAGCCCCTTAGTCAGTATGTCTGCCTGAAACAAAGCCAAGTTTCAACACATGCCTATATGTTTTAAGCACATGTATTGACTAGAGTTTTCTTTTTCTACATTATAGGTATACATATATACAGCTGTGAATCACAGTCATACCATAAGGAAGAAAGGAGACTTAATAAACACTGAAAACAATCAGGCTAATTGTCAATGAACTGATGAAAAAACAAATGTAAATCTTCCACAAAAAGACAAGTTTAAACAATCTAACACCAAACCTAAAAATCCTATTTGTCTTAAAGATGCTAACATCAGCACCATGTTTCACTGTACACCATTACCACTAAAAAACACCTGGAAGACCTGCAACCAAAACTGCTGTAGCTCCCAACTCTAGGGGAAAAAAAACCCATTAGCCAACACAGCCAAGATTTTTCAGAGTATACTCCACAATAGAGGTTGCCACACATGATTTTACTGACAAACTCAGCAAATAAACATTCCATTTTTTCTGTACGTAAAATCATTCAACAATTTTTTGCCTCGTACATCAACTCATATGTTCTAATGCTATATTTTATCATCCACATTTTACATCGTTTGTTTTTTCTTTGCCTGTCCTGCCTAAATTCAATCTCATTCCTGAAAGATATGTATGATTATTCCTCCCTTTCTCTCAGCAAGAGGCTAAGGCATGATTTAGTCTTCTATCAATTTAAACACCTATTTAAATTTTCTATATTTAGATGCAGGGCATTGAAGCACTCCTTTAAAATTCACTTGCTCTCTCCTCCTTTTCCTCCCCAAATTCAGCCAAAAGCTCTTTTTAACAACAAACTGAGCCAGGTGAGCATCAGTAAGACACAAAAGACTCTCAAACAGACAACTCTCCACTTATTACAGGTATTCTGGTGTTACCTAACACAGAAAAACAAAATCAAAAACTGGGCGCAGATTTATCTTCACCGCCAGTACAAGAAACTGTGCCTTACAAGCACAGAGTTGTAATCCTACAGAACACTGTGTTTTTCTTCTAAACCTTAAATCTTCCTTTAATGTAAATGGACTGAAAATCATTTGCTTTTTTCAAGGATCAATCTTTCAACTCTTCAAATCTCAAGGGTAGCTTCTCATGTACAGTTAATCACTTAAAAATGACAGGCAGGAAGAAAAAAATTTTAACTAGAATTACTAATAAAAGAGATGAGAAGGTTTTGGATTTGTAATAGTTGGAAAACTCCTTTTCAGACAGGAAATACTTTCATTCCTTAGGAAGTGAATTTCGGCATCAAGTACAGCAAAGAAACAATCCAGGGATGAATTATAAAGGAGAAAGTAGAGGAAGAGAGAAAAACAGAAATTTGTTTCAAGTATAATTAAGACGCTGTCACATATTAATGTACTTCCCAAGCCCTGCCTGAGACAGCTGTGCCTCTTAATTTATCCTAGAGATGTGAAATCTCAGTTACTTCAAGTTTGTCCATGTTTGGATTTACATTTTCTTACCTTTTTCTTTAGAAAAACTTCCAAAAAGCCTTTAGTTCTCAAGCAACAGATTTATCTTCTGTTTCTCTTGCAGACACCAAATTTTCCTATGCAAAGTGGGAGAGTCTCTTTTGTCACTTGTAGCAGGAAATGCCGACGCACAAGATTCAGAGCCATAAGCACTCCAAGTGAAAACATTCTAAGCAAACCTTCAAAATCACAAAGGACTAAAAGTCACATTTCTCTAATGCTCTCTAGAGCATCCAATGGAGTTCATGCAATGGAACACCCCCACACAAAAGTCCTGAAGCTGATGAAACCAAATGGCCTCTCAGCTCATTACTTCTCCTTCAACCACAGCCAAAAATGGATGTCAAGAGAAAACAATAATAAAAGGAAGAATACAGTCAGGCATCACACACACATTTTCTCTATTTGAAATCACACATCACTGAAAATTACAAACAAATTTTTAAAAAAAAATGTAAGCATTTTCCCAGGGTTGTGGATGCCTATCCCTAGTTTCAAGACAAGGCTGGAAGGGACTTTGGGCAAGCTGGTCTAATGGAAGGTGCTCCTGCCCATGGCAGGGGGTTTGAAACTACTGATTTTTAAGGTCCCTTCCAGCCCAAACCATTCTGTGATAAGCAGTAACTGCTACATTCTAACTCCTTGGTCACCTTTCCTGGTATAAACTTTTCTCATCACTTTCTGAAAACCAGGAAGCTTACAACATCCAGAACATACTGCACCGATCATTTTCATCCATCATTTTCTGTCAGAGTGCAAATCAGGAAGAGAGCTTTGGGCTGCATACATAACTTTCCTAATATCAGGTCTCTAGCTACATCTGCTAAATCACAGAGCAGTTGAGGTTGGAGGACCCCATGGAGTTCCCTTTTTTGTCCTGAATTCTAGTCAGTTTCAGTGTCTCTTCCTCCCACCACTTCCAACCAGAAAAGGTTTCTAAAGTACCCAGGCAGCTGAAGTTTGAGCATCCTAAAGGATGCAGAGTCTAAGTAATGTCATCCAGCACTTGACCCTCTGCACAGATTTAAAAGAAAAAAAAAAGGGGTCTGGTCAGTTCTAAAGGAATTTCCTGTGTGCCCATTGCCTCTTATCCCACCAATAGGTACTCCTGAAAAAAGCATGTTTTCCTCTTCCTTATCTGCTTGTTATATAAGGTAACTCAGTGCTGAACTCACCATCACAATAAAAAAAACTATTCCTAAGGATTTCTATGTTAACCATGTGTAGTATTCCCTTATCTTCATTACATTTTCTGCAGTTACATCTAAAATTCATGTAGTGCTGGATGTTACATTGGTATATACATTGGTATGTCAAGTATTATGTTTAAGGACCTTAATCTAACTCAAACACCTTCCAACATCAAGACCCAGGATCATGAACTGAAGTCTAACACACACCTCTTTCAGCTTTCCACAGAGAGTAATGCTACAAGAAGTCAGTTGTTTTTTAAGGTCTATAACAACATCTCTGTAACATAATACACCTGGGTATTTCTCTGTTATAGTATTACAATGGCAAAGCTTAAATATCATAAGCATTTGGTAACAACTTCCTGGCCAGCTGTTTTGGGGAAAGCCTTCTGAAATAAATGAACCATACAATGAACTAAATCAACAACATAAACTGTAAATATTTCACCAATAAAACACTTATTTACATCACAGTAACCCCCAAACAACTTCCAGGAAGTCAGGAAATCCAAAGTTGCCTGTTAAGTACAAAATGAGTCACCTCTTCAGCACAATTTCTCTCTTAAAATGTTAGCAATAATCAAATACTTTTCTCTTACAAACACAACAGTATAGGCAGAGGAGGAAAGGGAAGAAAAATAACTAGCCCCAAAAACTAGATTTCAGAAAGATGTTAAAGGAAGGTTTTTGGGTACTGGAAAAGGGTTCAGGAAAAAAAAAAAAAACCCGGAACTATTCTAAGAATAACATTCAAAACAAACTGCTTCAAATTATAGTAATCAGCACAATTTCACATATTTTACAGAAATCAAACAGTATAGTCAATTTCCAAATAGCATATTGTGAGGAAAAAAAAAAGTGCTGTAATTGGCAGAATCTCTTTTCTTCCAAGGCAATGGGAAAAGACAATAACAGAATTTAAAAAAAAGGAAACAAAAACAAAGACTTTAGGCCTGCAAACACTTAGGCAAGTATGAAGCTTCATGCATGTGCCTCAGAGTGTTTTGCCACTGCATTCAAGAATTTGTCTTTTCAGGCCGGAGGTGCTGGAACTTAGGATGTTTTTTAAGATACCTCATGTTTCAAAGCAAAGTATGTTAATAAGGACACAAAAGGTTTAATTAAGCTAATCATCTTTTTTAAAAAATAAAGAACTTTGACGGATTTTCCAAAACATATAAAAAACACAAGACCATGTGTTTGACTTTTAGGATATCTGAGGGTGCCAGTGGGGAGGAGGGGGCTGCTATTTTTTCAAAACAGCATTCAGGTGTTAAAGCACACATCTTCATTAAACTGCTGTCCACAACTGCTCATAACTGCAGTAAAGGCATTTAAGTTTTTATAAAAGAAGGGTCTGAATTATCAGAAGGCAGGATTAGTTACACTCACAGCATGAACAACTTGCTTGACAATTTCATCTAGGAGACAGTGTTGTCACTCACATCATACAAAGATGTTAAAAGTTTTGACCTTTTCTTAAGCAGATAGAAATCCCCAAAACAGCATAATAATTACCAAGTTTTTCAGGGTGAGGAAAAAAAGAGGGAAAAAAGAATGCCCAAAGAAATCCCAAACAATAAAAACCTGAAATTACAACACCTACCTAGAACAAAGGAAGTGAAAGAAAAACCAGCTTGAATTACAATGTATTAAATTACTAATAGAATCTTATTCAGTTTTAGTTTTTGGGGTTTTTTTTTCAGGATTTCTTCATGATACTTATCTCAGACCTGACTAAGAAGAGTGAATTCGCACCTTCTAATTTTTTTGTGGAACATTTTTCTCCCCTAGGTTCTAGGAACAACTTATTGTTACATCAGGTATTTTACAGCTAGTAAAAGTATGGGGTAAGTAACAACCTGTTGGATCCAATCAAAGAAATCTCCACTCCAATTTTTCATTCATTGTCTTTGACAATCTCATACTCTTTGAGGTTTCAAATTTGTAACAATGTGCAGGAATTCCTCTCTCTCCACTAAGCTGTGAGGCTATAGGAGGACCAAGTTCACCAATGTTTGTAGACAGCCACGGCAGTTTCTGTGTCTCACAAGAATGTTAATGCAGAAGTGCCTCTGCAGTCACGTTAGTCAGAGGATACTCAATTGTTTAATGACTTGTGGGTAAGACTGCTTTGCTTAACACTGAGCTAGGAAAAATACTCACTCTAAAGCTCCTGGTGAGTCTGTGCTCACCACTTGTCCCACACACTTCCCCTGAAATTTGATTCTGGACAAATGCCAACAGTACATCTTCTCTCCACAGAATGAAGAAGATAGAGAAAGCCTGAGCACTTACTATATATGCTTTCAATAAAAAACATGGGCCACTTCTCTCACCTCAACTAAGGCAATTCTACAAGCCAGGAAACGCCCGCAAAAAAGCATTTAAAATTTGAAAAGTGGAAGGCAAACTTGAGCTAACCACTGTGGACTATCCATGTTTTGGATAACAAGACCCTCTTTACCTTTTCATTTTTTGTTTGCACTCCCATTGATTTCAAGACCATGCTTTCTCAAGTCAACCCACTCAAAATATTTGTAAGAGCGTTCAGTTGCACTGACATTCCACATATTTAACTTCTGAAAAATCCGAGCCATTTGTTTCCAAATACATGCTATGCTGAAAAGGAATAATTACAATTCCATTATACAAGTTTAGAAAGTTTAAAGATTTTTAATAAAATTCCTTATGAGCAGATGGATTTTAAAGACTTGCATGACAAAGCTTGAAACTTCAAATTACTTTGCTGGAACCTGAGAGGCAGAGCATGCAGCACAACACCACTGACTTCATTGGTTCCTTAATAAAACCAGTTGAAATAGGCCTTTTGAAAATATTGTCAGAAAATTTTTGCATCTGGCCCCATTCCTGTGGCTGTAGATGCAAGACAGACAAATTGACCATTATGCGAGACAAATTTTTGCACACATGATTTAAAAGCTGCTTCTTCTCTCATCTTGCTTAAATGAAACATATTTATTAACCCTACCAGAAATCTCCATTGCTAAAATCTATACTGATGTCACAGCCTGTCTCTTGACTACTGCTGGCCTAGAAGCAGGCAAAAGAAGACGACAGCACACTATTCTGCCTATCCAGGTACTCAAAAAAGACAATAGTTGTCCTTATTGGACAGAAAACACTCCTGGTACTTGTGCCTACTCTCAGCAACCCAAGTCAAGGACTTCCTTATGTTCTTAGTGAGACAACAAAATTGTCATCTAAAAGATCACAATAGATAAAAAAAAACCCAAAATTGTGACCTTTGTTAATTGTTTTACATGAGCATAAAATCATGCATGCTGAAGCCAGCAGAAACATGACTCTAGACAGATGTATTAACCAGTACATCTGCTCTCCACAATTTGCTGCTCTACAACTTGACAAGAGGATTTCATTTTTGCCAAGCAACTGGCACGAGTCTTTAGGCTTGCACTAAGAAACAGTATTTGGAGTATTACAGTCCACCCATGTCCTACCATAGTCAGGAAGGTAAAAAACACTCCATGATGCTAACACTCCTTGGCTAGATGCTGAGGAACAGCGCTTTAGAAGTCTGACATGGCATACCAAGTGCAGAAGCACCACTGGAAGTGCTGCACCTTTAAGCCTGGCCCATTCAGAATCAAAAATTTATTTTATTTTACTGGATCCAGAAGATACTCTTCTGCTCTAGAAGAAAGACTTCACAACCACAGAGAACCACTAAACTTCAAATTTCTATCAAACTTGTGCTGACTGCATAAATCAGGAAGTGACGAGTTATATATAAAAATACTCACTATGAGAAATAAAAGTTTGCACTGTTTTCATGAAGTTAAGACTGCTGCCAAGTTATTAATTTCTTTGGGAAAATGAACAGGTGGTTCAGCTTCAGTATGGATCAGCACTTCTGCAGAGCGTTAAAGTCGTGGCTTTGGTATACAACTGTCAAAATCATAAGAAGCGGTCTGAGTCAGTGCTGACCTCTTTTGTTTATCCTTAGAGAAAGGTAACACTCTGCATCTAGTTAAATCTATCACAGACATACCAAATCAATAATCACATTTGTCACATTTTAGTTACATGTCCACCTTAAACCACAATGCTATAAAACCCTACTGTGTTATGCGCCTGTAGCAGAGAGAATTCTGAGCACAGGGCAGGCAGAGCTCAGCTCCCATGTCACTGACAGACTGCAGCTTACTCTCCACCACTAGTATACCATTCAGCTGACAAACACTGCCATCACTGTGACAGTGTGCCAAGCAGAGGCTCTTAAAAGAGCACACTGAACTAAGTGGCATATTTTCAAGTGTCACTGCAATAACCTTCATCTCTGGCATCAGATATGGAGGCAACAAAAAATGCCAGCTCATTTTGGTTAAGTATTATAGAAGGAAAGATGTTATGAGGTCATTTCCCTCTTCCCCTGCAAATACTGAACCCAAGAAGTAGTCTGACTAGTTTATTCGGGGATTTAAGATTACCAGTCGAGAAACCCATTAGACAACTTAAATCTTTACACAGAAACAAACCAGAGTAAAAAATTCAAGATGTACACAGAACAGAAAAAGCATAAACATTAGTTGCATGGATACCACAGATACCTGAAGGTGTAAGACCAGCTTTTGCATGACCACACTAGAAGTTTTTAAACCCCTTGCTTAGTTGGGCTGTGAAGCCTCCTGGAGGTACCACATGACTTTCACACTGGTAACCCTGCAGGCATTCAAATGAAGAGGGAATTCACTGCTCTTCAGAAATGGACAAACTCTAAAAATACTGAAACAGCTCCCTTTTCTGGTCTTCCTTATCTTACTCCGCTGAGTAAACAGAGTATCAGAGGCCACTTCAAGAAAAAACAAAATATTTCACTGGAAAAATTAAAGAAAAAAGCTTTTTAAAATATGACATTGCTGTCTTTTTAAGTGAAAAGAAAAGCTTTCTACTACACTTCTCTTATTACAGATCTGAGTGGTTCCTAGTTGGCAGATAATCATTTGTCTGCTAGAGCGGAAACTTTTGCCTAAGCCTTGCAATTTCCTTTGGTTCTTAAAAATTAATACTGCAGTCTCCTGTAACTCCCAAACATGCTGCAAAGTCTGCAGGTCTTAGAAATAAGTGAAATTCCCTAAAAGCACAGTTCTACAGTAAGTTAAAGCTTCTTGTAAAAAAGTGTTGGAGCCAAGACCACAATACATTAGAAGCAACATCAAAGCAATACTTAGGCATTCAAGGAATTGAAGGATGTATTTTGTTTTAACACAATAAATCATCTTATGTGACAAGCTTTCTCTGAAGAAGATGAGCCACCCATTTTGTCAGCAGGCTGCACCCACACCTACCAACTCACATATGCACCCTACTAAGTTGTTTGCTGTTGCATGAATCCAACTGTATTTACAAGAGCTCTGAGAATAAAATCTGTTGTCTAAAAACCAGGACAGTAATCCTCGAGAAAGAGGAAGAGGAGAACACAGTATTTAAGTGGCATGTTGAGCAACTCCAGAACAGCTTATTTCCATCCTTAACTAAGGCACAATAAGGTTAGTCATAATGCACTTCAGCTTGGTGGATGAGCTCACAAGATGCAAACCACTTTCTGCAGCTAGAGATCTTATTTTATAGATGTTTAAAAGGGATCATGTTCGGGTTTTTGCTATGAACTTTACACAGGAAATAATGACATAGCAGCAAGTACAAAGCAGTGGTATAAACAAGACCTCCTGTAAGGACCCATTACCTTTTAAAGTCTCTCAGGCACTCTTAGCACTCATAGAAAGAATGGATGCACTTCAGATTCTTACCCAAGAACTGCAATGCATACACAAGTGCAGGATACACGCATCAGCAAATGGAAAATAAACTCCACTGGGTGCCTCAACTAGTACACAGAGACCAAGATAATCAGAAATGCCACATGATTGTTAGTTTAGAAGCTGAGAATGGGGACAATATGGAATGAAAAACTCACAAAGGCACTTCACCTACCACAGACTGCCTATAGTTCGTTTGGACAAAGATTTCAAGGGGAAAACTGCAACCAAATGAGACCACACAAGCATATAAAGCAGAAGATACACAGCAAATGCACTTCTTCCTCCTGTGGGCTAGCTCACAGGTCAGAGATGCCCACAAATCACAACTACATCAACTTTTAATTTAATTCTGTCTCACAACAACACAAGTTGGATCTCAAACTTATTTAATACTAGGAACTTGCTGAAAGTGAAATCATTACAGCCATGATGTTACAGCAGATGGCTGGAGAGTCCCCCTTCACGTGCCAGTTGATTTACGTGTGCCACAAGTTTGAGAGCTAATTGAGATACATCCAAAGTCTCCACCCTGTTACTGCTCTGAATGTTACCACAACTGAATGACTTTCTAACAATTTAGAATGTAAATTACATGAGAAACAACTTAAGCTACACAATGCCTAAATCATCAACTGCACTGTCAAGTTGCACCTAAGTTACCTGAAGTGATAAATCCTCTAACAACATAGTTTGAATGGCAATTCAATTCAGGCTAAATATTAAGTTGTGCAATTTCTCACACCTCATTGCATAGAAGTATTTGAACCATGTATTTGTCTTCCTTCTTGGATCAACTGTATGGTTTCCATTTCTGGCAAAGCTTTTCAAAAAAGCAAATGGAATATATATTCAATGCAATACAAAATACAGAATCCAAACCCTTACCCTCACCGGCTACTTTTAAATAATCCCATCTCAGCAAGGACATTGTTACCTCATGGAGGAGCCAAAGAATTGAACCTTGAGCACTGCTTTATAAGATGGGCAATCCTTGTCAGGCCAAATTCCTAGCAAGACAACTCAAATCAGGAGAAAACATTCAAATACCATAAACTAAGAAATAGATATGTCTTAAAAGCAAGATTTAGTTACTGAAAAAGACCCAAAGTCTACATGACAATCACACCTACAAATCTTCAAGTGTTTCTTCCATCTTTAACAGATGAACATCAAAGCTGGAAACCAACTAAGGGTATAAACAGAGGCTAAAAGCCATTCAGAACAAACAGCTTTGAATCAAGAGATCTAGAAAGAACAAATTTAAGATGAATCCCTCAGCTTATTAAAATATCCAGTCACCTACAGATACCACAAGACCAAGGCAAAATTAAGAAGTCAGTCTTTCTAGTGACTGAGTGACAGGAGTGCCACTGGTAGCAAGATGAATGGCATTAATTCTTGAGATAAAAATCTCTTTCAAAGATTTTCAGAGTAAGAGCTAAGAGGAATACTGAGATTTGATAAGGCAGGCCAGTACTAGAACTGCCAAACCTTGCTCACGTACCAAGTTAAGTCCAATAGCAAACAGAAGTTTCATTGCTTCTTGAACAATATTAATGTTCCAAAAGAAATCAGCAGCTTTCTAGAACCAGAATGAGATCACAGAAAGAAATCAGGTGTGCTTAATCTACTAAAAACAGCTTGGATATCTGCAGGCCTACACAGACAAGCAAAAGGATGAGTACTGGTAGAGAACTGTTAGCCTCTGCCATGCTCAGCAAGCTGTACTGGGTCATTGATTTTTCTGGGTCTCAAATTTTCATTTTTAAGTTGGATAATTTTTTCATTTCATGGTCTGCTTCATTTACAGAATATAGACTGTTCCCAACTAAATGCTCAAAAGTGCTTGCATCACTATTGCCTTGATGCCCCCGTATCCTTGTTTCACCTGCTACCAGCTAGTTTTGTTACTTTACAAGTGACCTGCAGTTCCACATCTCTTCAGACGTGCATGGAGACACAGCAACAGCTCTCCAAATCATGGCATTAGGTTCTCCTAGTGCTAAGTCACATCACTTTAAGTGCTACATTTTTCTAAGAAATCATCTTTCAGCACTTGCTCTTACCACAAGCTGCTGAATGGTAACCCAGAGAACATTTCTTCCTTACATCACTCCCCTACACTGGGCTCTGGGATCACCTTACATATCTATTCACATGTTTAGTGTATCCAGTACAGCCAAATAGGCAACCAGTGCTTCCAAACCCCTGGTTTCCAAATAAGAGTACCAACACTTCAAGAGAGCTACCCCAAGAAACCAAGAATGTATCAAACCACAGCTCCTGCTTGGCACAGTTAACTTTTCAGTCACAGATGGACAGTAATTTGGAGCAAGACTTCCAGAAGAAAGCAAGGGAATCAAGCTTACACTCAAAGAAAAATAACTAATCCAAACTTTCCAGAAAAGAGGTAACTTGGACTACTTACTCACACTGCTGCATAAGTTTGCATGAATTCTCCCTCTGACTTACTAGTAAATAAGTTCATATTAATATGCACATTTTGGATAGCATGATCTCAGTGCACTAAATGAAAGAAAAAAAAGGTGCAATTTCACAGTGCAAGTATAGTATTAAATATCCTCAAAGCAGACATGGTCCTTTTTAAGTTTTCTTCAATAGAAAGCTTTCTAAACCCTGTTTCCTTTTTGTCCCTTTGAGAAAATGGACAAGCAATTAGCATTTACAGCTTAGTTCCTGCTTCCAAAATACCCCTTTAACTTTTTTTATTATTTTTATGGTGGATATAAATCGCACCAAATTGTTAAATCACAGCTATTTTCTATGCTGCCTATACAAATAGGACTGATTTCTGGCAAGCCATAAAACAATTATGGCTGAATTCCTGTAGCCCTTTGATATTCCAGCTTGCCTGTAGGGCTTCAAAGCCATCTTAGGGCAGCGCCAAAAATCTAATTTCCAGAAGGCACAGAAGGAAAATAAGGCATATCAATTCCCACATGCTCAAACATGAACACACCAAACCTTAGCACTGGAATGATTATATGTGAAAGTGACTTAGAACAAACAGAGATAAGATACAGCAACAGTTTAAATCAATAGTGCTTCAAAGAAGGCAAAGATACAGACACCTTGAGAAAGAGGGCATAAAGCACACTACACTGATTTCTCAGCACTTTCTGCAAGTTGAGAAGCACATTTGAGCATTTAGCTCTCACCCCTTCTTGTGTGGAAGCAGAGAAAGGGTGACAAATAATCCTAATGTATAAAAGGAAATGCGGAAGCCACCTAAGTCTGCAGAGGAAGCAAAGGTACTTTAAGGTACTGATACTGCCAGTAACAATTTACAATTCATAGAGATTCAACAAAGACAAGAGAATTTATGTAAGTGTATTTTACATTTGCACTATTATTATTGTTATATTTAATATGGAAGGGTCTCCCCCTCGTTTAAGCTGGGGAAGCCAGTTGTTTCTGTACGGACATGGTCTCTGATAACCATGAAAAATCTCTGAGGCTAGGGGACAACACTATAATCCCTTCAAAAAACTCCAGCAACATTTTTGCCTTTTAACATGGAATTTCGAAGAGATTCAACTGAATGAACTGAAGACTGATTATTATTTTTCTTTACATGAGAGAAACTTTCATACTGGCCAAAGAAAATACTATTTAAGTAATATAATTCACATTGGTGTAGACACACAAAAAACGCAAAACATCTTTAAACTCCCTGCTATTTAAGTGTCCACTCTTTCTCAGTCAAAGGCTAAAAAGTTTTTGCCATTAATTCCTACTGTGCACAGGCACACAGTATGAATGCAAATAGAGAGTCAATATTAAATCAGAGTTATGGACTCTCTATTCTAAGGCTGTATACATGAGTACATGCATAATTTGTATAAATGAGGCACATGCACTCATGTCACATTTTTTCTCCTTGCAGAATCAGCACACATTCTAGAGGTGCTGCAGAAAATTAGCATCATCCAAAACCACCAAATCACAAAAAATACCCCAAAAAACCCCAAAACCAAAAACCAACAGACAATGACAATTTCATTCTACATCTATCCTCTTAAGAGTAAGTACCAATCTAGTGATCCCTAACAAATTATTTGGTCAAGAAAGTGAATACCAAATGAGGGAGAGTAACCTTTAATATGTGGTCTTTCCTAATTGGTGGCCACCTCCCATTCTTTTGTGGCATTTGCGGAAAAATATGCTTCTCATGATAATTTAGAATTTTCCCTAATTTTTATTAAGTCTGTTCTTCCTAACTTTGGCAACTAAAATGGCAAAAACCTTTTCAATCCGATACCTGGTCACTGCTGGAGGCACCTTGCACATAATGTATCCCTAATCTGCTGTTAAATCACTGGGCCCCCAGTGGGCCCCCACACTGGTTTTGTGAAAGCAATTACAGAAGTGGGTTAGACACCAGCTATGTAGTATTAATGTACAATACAACAGGCTGCATAAAAATGAATGAATGAATGAAAGAAAACTCTCTCCAGAGAGCAGGAAGAAGAAGCCTTATCTTCCATGCCTTATCCTGCATGCCAGCCTTAATCATCATTACTTTCCCTTGGTGTTTTTCATGCAAAGATACAAATGTCAGTTTTCTTTATTTCAGAATAAAACTGTTCAGTAAAAAGATGCTCCAGAAACTTCCTTATAGTATACTATATATCCAGAAACTTCCTTATAGTATACTTATAGACTAAAGTGACTGAAGTTTCAAGGCAAGAAAACTGACCTAATCACTGTACTGGGTTCCAAAAATCACAAAACAATGTCTACAAAATTACAATGTATGTAAACACATTTACAGATTGTGTGCAAGGTCTCTACGTAAAATAACACATATCAAATGCTTATTAAACTGATTAAAAATAAAAGAGGTTAATTTAGATTTTAATCAAGAAAATATTGTTGCCTAGATCTAAGGACAGACTACAAAGGAAGGAACTGAAACCAAATTGTCTAGAATACTCATATTGACAACTTCCCAGATTTAAACTACTCCTAAATACAAATTGGAAAAAAACCCAAAAAACCACAAAAACAAATAAGCTCAAGCCATATTGTAAATATTCCATATTGAAACGCAATAGCTATTTTTGATTGTATGCTTAAAACGTCAATCTTCAAGTAGTTTATTAGTATTTCAAATAATGTAAATTTCAGTTCAGGCATTAAGACAAAAATGTAAGGAAATAACCCTGCAGTCCAAGATCAGTAATCTAATACAACTGAACTTTTGTTTCAACACCTGCAAGGTCTGCTGCAATTGTTTGACTTTGCCTCTATTATATCACAAACTCAAGGAAGTAACCTAATGTAGATCTGCTTCATAGAAACAAATTTGTTTCTATTGAGTTTCCAGGCTACCCACTAGAAGGGCAGTGCTAGGATGGGACAGCAATGCCTGCAGAAGCAAACAAGTATTTTACTGATGGTGGCTGCCTTATTTGATTTAGGTTCAAGGGCTGGTCTTGGTGTATTTGCACACGACTGCCAAAGGCATCTAAAGAGCTTGGATGGAGTTGCTTCACAGTAATTTATATACAAATACCTTACAGCATTTTTAAATCAGCTGTAATATATTTTATTTAAAGAATTACCTAGGGAAGAATTTATATAGAGAATAATAGAGCCAATAATCCTTGCAAGAAAGGATACTAGACAATTACAGAGACTAGTTGGAGGGTTTTAACCCCCCTACTCACACAGAGAGTAGTTTAAGACCACAAGATAGGGAACACATTTATGTGTTCTGGTTGGCTTTTTCTTAAGAAAAAGAGTCTTAGACCAATCTCAAAAAAAAAAAAAAAAATTACAGCCTGAGAAGTCTTCCTGAAATATCTCTACTCTTCAAAGAGTAAGGATAATGCAACTGTATGGCTACATTGCCATTTCTATTAACTGAAATGAATAATGAGTAGATTGTAGGTTATGGGTAGAATACTTTTTGCTGAAAAGACATCACAGCAATATTCTGCAGAAATAGGCTAAAACACAGCACAGCTGAAAGGGGCCAAAAAAAGCACCACCAAATTTAAGTCAGGACCTTTTGTTTTAGAATATTTACTAGGTACAAATGGAATCATTTACAATACTCACAGAAGCCACACACTTAAAAACGCTTCAGACATTACTGACATCCAGGCAAGGAAGAGTGCCAAAAATATTCAGTCTTAACAGTGCAGAAATTTTATCACAGACAGGAGCAGACCTTTGCAGCTCTAAGAGACATAACCTTAATAGTACCAACAGCAAAATAGATTAGGAATCTTCAATATTACAGAGAAATTTACAAGCACCGTATCTTCTGATTTCTGTCCAGTAAACAAAGATTACTTTGGCAACCTCTAAAAGAAACACTAAACAAAGCAATACATTTACAAAACACACCTTTCAGGGTTTTTTAACTCTCAAAAAAATATATTTTTTTAAGTGTGTTTCTTATCATTATCTCTTTATTCCTTGCTATTCCTCACGCCAATGCCCAGCTCAATTTTTTAGATATCTGAAATCTACCTGTTGAGAACTTCTTTGTATAGCTAACTGACCTAGTCCAAAACTAGTTCAACTGCACTTCCATTCTCTTATAAGCTACTAAATCTGGGGAACAATCTGCATAAATCCTTTCCACATTCTGTCTTCAAACACAAGAAAACCATTCCACAACCTTCCTCCGAATTTCTTAAAAACTCCACTGTGGATCCTATGCAGAGTTATCCACTGGCCGTAGATATCCACCTCCGTCTCCTCGTCGGCCTGTCCCTTGGGTCACTCCCTTGCATGCTGCCTGTGCTGCACAGGAGCCAGGCCCTGGAATGCAGTGCCTGCTGGGCCAGTGCTCAGCCAAACAAAACCCCCAAGCCCTGTGAGACACAGACAGAGCAAGCAAGCACACACTGTGCACAGGACGCAGACTCTCTGCAGCACCTCCATTTACTAAGCACTACTCCAGTGAAAGGCAGCAACTGGAAATTGGGTACAAAGGGCTTGGCCTTGGATCTGGCTAAAAAGAACTATCTTCTGCTTATTAGTGTCCATTTCTTTCCCCTAGCAAAAGCTTACACCACAGAGACAAAACACAACATCACCTAAAAAAATTAATTCAAGGGTGCACAACTCTTTTAAATGCAAAAGCTTTTCAGCTTTTTATGTTTAGTGATATTTAAAGAAACACCTTGTTAGAGCTATTTCAAAGCAATATTCATTAAGACCTTTAAACAGAATCAAGTAAAAGACTATGCAATTTCAATATACTTTACTCTTTCACATAGTTTTGCTTTTTCTTGTAGCCATACTAAGTCATTTTAAGACACCAAGAGTATCCAGAATTACATTATGCTGTAAGAAGGCTGGACAAGAAGAAAACTAACAAAAAAAAATACCCAACAAGTCAAAAAAAGAAAATCATCTGGCATCATCCTAACTACAAATACATGCCCTGGAATATTACGCCAGATCTGTGCATCTCCAAGTCCAGAGAGCACACAAGACTTCAGGTTTAATCTACCCTCTCCTTCTTTTCAGTAAAAGATGATGCCAATGCTGTGATGACACAAACCCTCTTGTGTAAATTATTTTTACCAAGTTCTTCAATAAAATACTCGCTTATAATTTACATTATGCAAAATGAAATGTACATATTTTTTGTTATTATACAGCCTCGTATATGATAACAAGAGGAATTAAAACTTCACTTACCAATTTAATACCAATCAATCAAAATTCATTACATGAAAGGCTGCTTCAAGAAACAGCAAACATCTTAGGACCTGCCATTTTTCCACACAGATGATGGAAAACAACATAATTGCTAGCCTCTAGACCACAACATCAAGTAGTTCTGTTTACAGTGAATCTCCACATCTTTCCTTCTTGGATCACTTGCCCTTTAAAGTTTGCACATGAAAGGTAAAATATTGTCTTCTAAGTATACAAGTATAAGAGTATACTAAGTATACATAGTCCTCAATTTCCCCTATAAGCCTACACCTTGTCTGTCAATCCCTACTTCAAGATGTATGTTATGTTCACGTTACGTCTATCTGGAAAGAGCAGAACAATTAATGTCCCACTGAATTGGGTGGAATTCTTCTGTACAAGCTTTAGAAAAGCAGTTGCAAATAGTAAATTTAGATTTACTTCAAACCACAATATATAGGAATCATCAGCAAAATCAATCCACCTCACACTGCTCATTCAGTTCTACCCTTGTTTTGCTTTGTTAAGTGTAAGTATTCACTTTATCATAAACATTTGAAAATAGAAACACCTATGCCAGTATTTACCTTTATGACCAAATATCCTATGAAAAATACATACATCCTATCTTGTATAGTCATGTTTTCTACACAGAATTATGGACAAGCGCAGTCATTCAATTGCAATTTGTAGGCATCAGCTGCTCAGAATGTGTCTGAATTGCATTTAAAAGAAATTACATTTGATCTGTCTTTTATATGACATTATAACTGTCAAGACCACTGTTACCATAGCATGCACAAAGTTTGAAATCAAACTCATACAGTCCCACTGGGCTCATCCAGAGAGCTCAAAGAAACAAACCTGTACTCCTCTAGAAAGCCAGAGATAGTGCAGGAGTTTGGCACAGGATTAACAGTGTAATACAGCCCATACCTGGCATACAAGGGAGAGAATTAAGCCAAAGATACTGATAAGAGCTCTGATGACATATATAAATAGATTTAATTTTAAAATCAATTCCTGCACAGCTATTTAATTAAGTATACAAATATTTTATACAGCAGTCTGTTCTTCCAGTCCTTTATATATAATAAAAGGCATATCAAAAAAGCAAAAATCATACAAAAAGCAAACAACATCTTAAATTACAAGCTAAGCATTTCACGACTAGATGAGAAATCATAACTTTCATGCAAACGTATACAACTCTTAGAATTTGACTGTTCCTTTGTCTTCATATATGTCTAGCAATCACTGACAGGAAGGGAAGAAAGAGGATGGTTGCCTATGGACTAAAGTCTGTTGGTTTAAAATTGCAGGTGTTCGTCACAAGAATCTCACAAAAACTCATGTAGCCAAGCCTCAGCAGCCTATAGATTTAATTCTGGATTAAACATGTATAGATTAATTGTGTTTTCCCCAGGTATTGCAAGCATCATCAACAAGCTTTACATTCAGGTTGCCACCCAAACATATCAAGTTGTCTTTTTTACAGATTATACCAGAACAAAGGACAGATTAATCCTCTTCAACATTTCTCCCCAAAACCTGAATTAAAACCTATAAAAAGCCCCAAAATCAAACCAAACACACAAAAACCGAATCCTAACCATACTCCACAACATTGTTACAAAAATAGCCATCATACTTAAACAGTACCACAAGAAAAAAGTAACAAATCTATGTCCAACATTTTACAACTTATTAAATCTTAACAGACAATTATGCCTGCAGTTCATATTTCCTAACCTGCAACTGTAAATAAGACATGCTTTAAACATTTCTGACATTTATTTTTCTAAGGCTAAAAACTGTACAGATGTAAATAGAGTCATAACAATAATTATTGAACAACACACTTGTTTTCATTTTCTTAAAAATTTAACTAACTCCAGTTTTAATACTGAGGTATCTTCTCCACTGTCTTACAAAAAAAAAAAAAAAAAAAAAAAAAAAATGACAGATTTGATCTTACACAGAATAATCTGTTTTTCTCTACTTTAACCAAGTAGTATTCTACAGCTATCCAAAGATCTTTTGCACAACAGCCCTGAAACTACACTTCCTGCCATCTAAAATCTAGAAGAGTTACAATCAATGAATATTAATAGTATAGCTTTAGTAAGAAGAGTTTTTTTAATAGAGTTTTTTTAAGACTAAAAAAACTGTTTCAGCAGCTAAACACCATACAAATTTAACCTAATGAGAAATAACCAAGGTTCATCTTTTACGACTTAAGAGAGTCAGAACTGATTGGCAGTTTTGGACAGAAATCAGCATTTGCCCTTGCAGAAACATGCTTACAGGGAAAAGAAATGTAGGTAGGAGGAGCATCCCTCCCAATAAATTAAAATAAGCACACATTGAACACATAATTCACACAACTAAATCACCTAAAAAACTGTGCAAATAGACTAGAAATGTTTTTGACACTGGAGGATGCAGCAGCCCTACTATTTCCCAGGTTTTTTTCCACACTGTTTACATATAAATAAAGCCTAAATTTTGGCTTTGAATATGATTATCTTTTGAGTCACACCAACAAGGCAAAATTATTTATTAGAAAACGGGTTTTCTTTTCATAAAGTATCTGAAAATGAAAACCACCAATTATTTACTGATGTCACTCATGTAAATATAAAATGTGATAGCTTCCCTATACTGAAACTCTTTACACTTTCTTTTAAGTCTGAGGAATGTCCTTCTGAATTGCTACTGGCTGAATTATGAAGTGCACCTAAAACCACGTGTGTATTCTCAAAACCATTCACCTTCATACTCAGTAGTAGCAAAATTAAGTTTCAAGATTTTCCTGTTAAACAAATGAAGTTCTTCACTAGATATCAGTCATTTCATGTGGCCATTCTGCAGCTAAGAGCAACAACTGACCTAAAAGATGCAGTATGAAACCTGTATCTGTTAGATTGATGAAAAAGAAATTCCTGTGTGCCTCTCACGCTTAGATAGTTAGGCTCAGGCAAATTTAAGAGGGGAAAAAATGCAAAGAAAACAGACCTAAAACTGATCTAAGTTCTTTCAAAGGTAGCTAAATATTCTAATGAAATACACATCATAAAATTGGTTGCCTGTTTAGTAATCTTGACGGTCTGCCTGCACTAGCTGGTCTGAACGGAAAACTTCAATCATCTAGGAAGGATCTGGTCGTGGGTCACTACCCTCACATCACTCAGTTCACTAAAATTAACAGAGCTAAGACTCTCATTGGCTTTAAATGAAGCACAAAAAGGTATTTTTTTGCAGTTAATCATGAAAAGGAAAAATAATTTAACAAGAATAGCAAAAGGCATCTTTTACAGTAACTAGATACATTTCAAACTATTATGATTCAGTAAAATCTCATTCTGCACTAACAGAATACCTTAATGAAAACAACCAATGCTGGAAATGTGAACTTTCTAGACGACAATTGCAGCTGGTCCTTCCTGTACTAGAACACCAAGCAGCTTTACTTCCACCACTTTGCCATATCATGGTAAAACTTCTTGAGCTAAGAGATGCACTAAGCAGCACTGCTCTTGGTTCCACAGAGCAGTGGAAAAACAACATCTCCCACTTCTAAAGCTACAACATTCCAGTGATCAAACCATAGTTTTCACACTGAGTAAGCTATTAGCAAAGAAATACTGCCCACCTTTTTTTTTCAATAGGAAAAATTTAGGTTGTCAAAAAGCACCACAGATTAACAGAAATTTAACCACTCAGAACACACTAGTTCCAATGCCATTTTTAAGGTGTGCTTACGAGTCATCAAAACACAAGAGATACGTTTCCCTATCCAAATGAAATACTGTAAGAGAAAGAGTAAGTCAGACAACTGTTGAAGAGCATCAGCATTTGTTGGTCAAGAAGAAGAAAATATTTCTACATGGCCCAGCATCCATGCAATTAATGAGACATATTACGATGCAAGAACAACAGCTCCTCTTTTGGAGGCAGTATAGCAGTGGATTAAAACCACAACGTGATGACACACCTTGTTTCACAGACATCCTTTAAAATACTTCACTTCTACACACAGGCTGATTTTCTTCACATGAATGATGAAAGATAAGCAGTATGTGCTTTGAAATAAAGGTAGAATCTTAAAAATTCTCCATATCTTCACTCAACCATCAGCAGACAAGATTTGCAAACAGTAGCATTTGTGATTGCATGACGACCCTAGCGATCTTTGGTCTTGCAAATACTACTCGAAATTGAGTCTGGGCATGACTCTACTCTCCAAAATGTGACTAGCAGTCCTGCTGCCACCCTCCCCCCGTGAAACTACTCATGGAAATCAACAGCAGAGCAGGCCATGGAACAGGATGAAGTAAAAAGGACAAATCACTGCACACTCCTGTATGCTCCACCATGCAAGGATAAACTTAGGTACTCAGTCATCATAAGGCAAACAGAAAGCAATAAAACCACAGTCTCAAGCTCAGGATTTTAAGGTGAGACAGACTGAAAGATAAAGAATACTATTTCATAAGGTCGCTCAAGCTTATCTACACTTTGTCCCCTGTTGGTCACCATCACCCCTCCATCCTGCCAACACACACAAATCAACCTGCTCTCCACTCCAGTGACTGAACACGACCCCAGTAACGTTGCCACCTTAAAACTAAAGGCACTTTGGTATACAGGACCCTGCTTGCTCTGTAGCAACTATTAGCAGAACAAACACTTGGACACACCTTTGCAAACTCACTGCCAACTTCTAGTATTTCTAAAATTTCTAGCATAAACAGATAAGCAAAGCCATAGTTGTAGCTGGCAAACTGACAGTTTATCCAGCTATTCTCATAAATTTGCAAAGCAAATGACCTGGCAATAATTTATCTCCCTTGCCTCCCCTGGTAGCTGTAATTACTGTGTCTCTAATAAAAAGTGATCTAGTAACAGAAATACTTTATGAGTTAATAACCTATCTTGGCTTGTTGATTTATTATTTTCAAACTGATCCATAAGCTTTACAGATAGACCTAAACAACTAAAATTTTTCCTAACATGTATGCATCTCAGAGCAGCCACTACTTATCATGATTGTAGAGATAAAAAGAACACTTATCAGACAACTAGGGTCTATTATGGCTTGCCAGTATACTAGTACTTGCTTTTGATTAATCTCATACACCTAACTTCAGCATGCCAAACCAATGGCTCAGGAAACATTTGTGAAATTACTGAGTATCTCAAAGCGGTAAGTTATCCTATACTAAAATAATAAAGAATATAACTGCAGGCAAAGTGAAGACAGGTAGTTTGACTAACACTTCAAACATGCATATCATTCCGATTAAATATGCAACACTTGAGCTATCAAACCAAACTAGTAGCACTGATTTACAGAGACCAAAAAAAAACACCTTAGAATACTTCTGTCAAAAATTTTAACAGTACTTCTAAAGTAGAAAGACAAACTGCTACCACCTAAAAGGCACACATTCCCACCACTCTTTTAAACACTTTACAATTGCAGAAAACATTCTAGGTAATTCACGCGTGGTCCATTCCCCCAATGTGATTTCAAGGACCTGAAATTTCTTCAGCATCAGTAGTTTCAGGAAGCTAAGCAAAGCCCAGAAGTGAATGGAGTGCCTGCCATCCACATTATAATCTGCTGAATGAAAGTGGCTGCAGAGTTCTCCTTCAACCCAAGGCAGGTACAAGCACTGTACAAGAAGTCCCCTCCCAGGCTATACAAGAGGGAATCCTTCCCATCTGCTGCCACATCACGAAAATTATGCCTACAAACAAAACCCCAAAATAAACACTAAAACAATTACTTAAATGTCTGTGTAACTGAACTCAGCAACTGGAGACACAAAGCAAAGAGCAAATGATGTACCTCTCACTTGCAAAAGTCCTGAACTCTGTTCTTATTAGCAAGCTCCACATCACACCTAGCAACCAAATTTGGGAAGCAGATTCATGTTTCAGCAAGTAAATAAATACAGCAGAGATGATAAAAGCAGAGAGGATCACCACCAACCTCTGTGCAGACCAGGCTTTGAGTACTAAGCACACTTTCTACCACTGATTTAATGATAACAACCAATGCTGGAAATGTGAACTTTCTAGATGACAAATGCAGCTGGTCCTTCCTGTACTAGAATACCAAGCAGCTTTACTTCCACCACTTTGCCATATCTCAGGCAAAGTGAGGTAGTATTATTAATATTCAATCTTCTAACTCATTGAATATTAATAATACTACCTCAGCTATTTAGGCTTCTTAGATCTGTTCTCAGGAGGTTTTCTGCCAAACTATTTAGGTTAACTTAAAGTCCTGGTTTTTGCACAAGAAATAGAAGAAAGCAAGGGGAAGACTCACCAGGGCAAGCTGGGCAATTTAATTCAACAATAAGACTGCAGTATTTCATACAATTCACTGAAAACCGTTTGTGTAGTACTGCACAGATTTAAATAGATCCAAAAAATACACTGACAGTATGAAAATAAAAGGGAGTTAATAGCCTGTACTTCAGAGGATTATTTCAGAGCTGAAATAATTTAATTCCTACACTCTGATGCTTAAGAGAAGGAAAGTATTCTAGAGAAAACACTTTTTTTTAATCTAGTATTCTAGATAAAAAAAAAGTCACAGCTTGGTATTTTCCAACTGAGAAACAAAGTTAAATATCGTTAAATAAAACTATACGTTTTTAACCTACCACAAAGCAAAGCTTTTGGATCTCAACACTCAAATTTTTCCTGTATTTTGCTCCATGAAGATTTAATTTCCCCCCCTAGCTCCAAGCAGACACAATTTACGATGATGTTGCTCTAAGGAACTGGAGAAGTACTAGAAGCCAATAAAGATAACAGAACAAATGAAAGATGACGCCCAAGTATTGTGTCTGTATAGATAAATAAATGTGCTCACTTCTTTTATTTGTACTGTTACCTCAACCAATCCCACTACAATAATCAACACAAGCAAAGGCTCAGGAAACAGATCCGAAAACAAAAGGCTCCTTACACGTCTCCCAGCCAAACTTGTATGGGTACAAATGCACCACTCATGCACCACAAATGCACCTTTTGAGACTTTTTTATGTACTCACGAAAAGATGACACTCAGGAAATGAACAAGGAGGGTATTGAAGGAATCTAAACACGAGTTCCAAAACTGGAACAGCAACACACGTACAGGCATCCTTATTTCCAGTCATACAGGACATCGGGACAAAACAACACCAGCCAGAAGGAAGTAACACGTGGGCAAAAAATCCCTAGTGAGGACCTACGCTGGGACAGAAGCTAACTCCGTGCCACCCACCACCGAGAGACCAGAAGGAGTCGGGACTCAGACCCACGGCCGGACCAAGCTCTGCGACCACAGGCTAACAGAAGTGGACATCCCCGCGGCAGCAAGTGCGTGAAGGGGCAGAGAGGAGCCCCTCCCGACCCCGGACAGCCCTACAAGCGGCGGGAGAGAGCCCCGGCAGCCCACCACCGCACTGGCGACCGCTTTTGTTCTCCACCGAGACCGGCACAGACCCACCGCCTGTGCCCGCTCCGGGCCGCCTCCAAGAGCTCATCCCAGGAGAGACCCCACTACCTCTTTTCGGCCTGGGGAAGCTCTCGTGCAGGTGAAAGATGACTTTCTCCACAAAGTGCTGAATGTTGCTGTGCTCAGGCCCTCTGACAAACACCATCCAGTCGTGGGTGAAGCCCTCCACGGTGGGTTTCTTCCTGACCTGGGCTCGGTGCCCCAGCTCCAGCTTCACCTGGACGGCACACTGCGGGGGAAGAGGCGGGGAGCGGCCGGTGAGCGCCCCAAAAAGAGAGATGGGGTTGGCGGCCAGGGGGGAACCAGACCCATCGCGGGCAGTACGGGGACACACGGACACAGCCGTAACATGAACACGGCAGAAAGGATTTGGTGGGGGGAGAGTTGGCAAAACCAGCGAGGCACCGCTGCAACAACAAAAAACGGCCCCGCAGGCGAGGGCGTAGGACAGCGCTCGGTGTCACTGGGAGAGCGAGGGGAGGCGACCCGGGGCCCGCTGTCAGGGACGCTCCGTCCTGCCCTCGGCGCCTCCGCGCCCGCTGCCCGCGCTGCGGCGGCAGGATCACGGCTCTTCCAAGTGCGTGTGCGCGCCGCGCCGCCACCGGGGGCAGCGGGAGGCAGGGAAAGCAGCATGCGAAGAGAAATTCCCGGTCACGCCAGCCCCTTCCCGGCGGCGCCGGACAGCGCGGGGCGGAGGGCTGAAGAAGACCCGCGCTACTCACTCACCGAGCCGGCCATGCCTGGGGCGCCGGTTTCGCCGGGACGCTCGCTGCCGTCCCCCACCCCCACCGCGCAGCCCTAATTCATGAGGACGTGGAGGAGATGGCGGGCACGCAGAGAAGCGGCGAGCGGGAGGCAGGCATCCTCTGTTTTGCTGCTCCGGCTGCGGCGGCGGCGGCTGCTGGCTCTGGCTCGCGGCTCCGGGCCCCCGCGCTCCCGCGCCCGCTCCCCGCGCTCCCGCTCCCCGCCCGCGGCAGCCCCAGCGCTCGCCCCAACCCCGCCGGCCAGCGCAGCACCCGCCGCGCATGCGCACCGCACTCCTGCCTGACACAGAGCGAGGGACACTGTAGTAAGTGCCAGGGGCGGCACCAGCCCCGCACGACAGCCAATGGTAAGCAAGCTCCTCCGCGCGGCCCCGCCCCTGCCCCGCCCCCCGCCCGCCCTTAAAGTAACAGGTTGCGGCCCGGCTGGCGCCTGCGGCGTTGCCACGCGCCCGGCCCGCTGCTGCCCGCGGCTCGCGGCGCCGGGCCCCGGAGACAGCTCGGCCACGGCCACGGCCGCGCCCCGCGCCAACAAACCTCTCCGAAAAACCCCCGATGAACCCACTTGCAAAAACAAAGAGATGAGGACAGCAAGGGGATGCCCGACTTGCGCAGGGACGGCGGGTGATGATGGGCACGCAGCAGGCAGGAAATAACAAACGCGATTCTTCAACACGTTTGTAGCGCCAGCTGTTATTTCTACCATAAAGGGCTGAAAGTTTCCTAAAACACGGCTACTGCCTCAAACTTTTCCGTATCTCGTCCATAAATGGCAGATAACGTGAGGATTCCTGCCACGGGAATATGCCACTGTGGAGATGAAGTGATCTACGGTGAATGTCTAAATCACGGTGCTGACTTCTGTGAGATGACTGTTTTCCACCAGCCATAAAATTGTCCAAAAATTGCCGGTAGTAACTTTTGGCACATCGAAAACTGATTTAGTCCTTTCGGTAACTGCATTTTTGACAATCTCTACCAGGGCAGTGGTGGCCCAGTGACTGGACACAGGCCAGCAATCCCCTCCGCGAGCAGATGCCGCGCACAGATGGAACTCTCTTCTTGGGCTTCCGGGTGTCACCAAGAGATGGCGCGCCGAGTCCTCCAGCTAATATCCTCATTTGACCTCTCCAGAAGACCACGTTTATATCATCTCTTTTCATTTCGGAAATGAGCGCACATTGTCCAAAGTTTAGCATGATTTAGTAATTCCTTCGAAACTACTGAGCTGCATCTTGAAGGCGTTATAAGCTCTAATTAATAAAATCAGTACTAAGAATTGAAAAGGATGAATACAATTTGTAAAAATTCCACAAGTTACAACATGACTTGAAACGTATATGAATATATATGTATATGAATATCCATGTTTTAAAATCCTGATGTGTTTATCTGAAACTTCACATATCTTTTAATAACCTTGCATTAGGCAAGCCAGCAAATGTAAGACTCCTGCTGAGTCCATAAATGCACCAAAGCTGATTCTGGCAAGTTTAGAACTTTGTTCTTGAGTAAGGACTGTGCATGCAAGGGCAGAGAGGCTGGACTATCACCGAGCTTAATGCAGTGTGCTGCCAGCTGTCAGGAACCATCTGAACAGAGCATCATCTTCCCAGCTTGGGATGCTACTAGAAGGAATATGGAGCTGGATTGTTCTCTTCTATACTGACTTATTTCTTATGTATTGGGACAAAATTATTTGTTCTCTTGACTTAAAATGGGACTGAATCACTACAAGCTGTTTTCCTATAACACATAACAGTGTCACAGCGGAAATGCTTCTGTTTATCTAACTTCATTCATGCTAGGTGTCTTTTTAGCTCACTTAACTGAGACCACTTGGTTGAGCAATAATTACTCAGAAACATCTGGTGATTCATGCTCAAATTTGGAAAAGAAAAGGAAGTTTTTTAGTGTTTGTTAGTTGTGAAGCAATGTTGATTTTTAAACAACAACAAAAAAAACAAACACAGCATTTGTATTCAAGCTGAAGGGGTTGAGATGCAATTACAGCTATGACTTAGAAATATAAAAATTTCATTAATTCCAAATATAATCTTTGGCTGACAGAAGCAGAATCAAAGAACAATCTCGAGCTGGTAAGTGACAAACTGGTGCAACTATTGACTTCATTTTGGATTAACAGTTAAAATAAACATTCTTTGATCTCATTATAGCAGATGGATATAATTATGTGCATATGAATGTGCAAAGACACTGGCTTAAAGAACTACAGTTATAAAGGTGAAGGCAATTTTCTACAAATGCTATACAGTACTGCTTAAACAAGGTTTACCAGGGAATAATTACTCAGCTGCTGGAAAATAAGAGACATTTAGGTTATGCTCTAAGAGGTGTTTAGCAACCTGAATGTTTATGTAACCAACTCCTGCAGGGCTAAAAATGTACACACTTTTTATGTGTGCTGAAATAACTGATACAATTGTAGGCTTCCTGAAAGGCACCAGTTCCTGTGTTCAGATGTCTTCAGTCACACCTGCATCAAGCCATGGCCCATGACACATAGATCCCAGATCCCTGACTTACATGGAACACAAGTCAACATTTCTGCTCAGTATACAGCTGTGTATAGAGTGTACATGTGCTAGTGCAGCATTACATCTGACCTAACAGGAGCTGTATTTCATAGCTGTACTGTTTCAGTCGTGTGGTGATTCCACACACGACTGAAAGGAATTGCTGCCTTTCTGTATTGTTCTCTTACACAAAGCAGATATGTCTTATGCCACAAAAAAGAAGACTGTTTCCCAGCTCATTTGGATACATTTAATTGTCTTCAATATTTTAAACACAGCTGTTTTACATTTCTATTTGAAGTTTGAATTTTGTGACCCAAATCTGACTGACTCTTAAATAGGCCTTGTTTTCAAATATTTCAAAATATGCAATGAACTGAAAAAGCTGGTATTACTGGCTATAAATGAAACCACTGTGCCTTTTAAATGTATCATCAGACTGAATTTCTCTATATTTGAGTTCTTTTCTTATGCAGAAAATATGGAAAAATCATAGCCAATCTTGATCCAAGCCAGATATTGATTACAATGGCCTGAACCAGAGCCAAAAACTTAAAATAAGCCTACAGCTGATCTTACACATGCAACAAGGAATATGTATAAGTTTTTTTGTAATGGCAGTCAGGCTGCCAGGACCTAGTTTCAGAATCCTATATCTGGATTGGCTTTCTTTGGTTAGCTACATAGGATGAACAAGTGCCAAGCAGCCTGAGTCAAATGTGTGCCTGTTTTGAGGTTTTATTGGCTTGTTAATTTCTAACCACAAATCAAATGGAAAATAAGCAGTTTAGATAGAAAGTTCCCCTTACCAATAGGAACGATCTGGAAGACCAAGGGCTGGGTAATTTAGAAAACAATATAAAACAGTTAATAATTCATCACTGGCCACCTCAGAGGAACATAGTAATAACAACAGAAGATAAATGCAAAGAGGAGCCTTGGCTATGCACAATATTACAGTATAAAAGGTTAATATTTTTTTGTGGTCTCTAGGGACACAAAAGGAAATTCATAGAAAGTGGAAAAGTCTTCTTGAAAGACCTACAAGGGAAGTGTCTAGGGGTTATTTCTTCACAATGGTGGTGCCCCTAGAGGAAATGCTCCTATTAGTCAGAGAAATTAAGTCAAATGCTCTACTCTGTTTACAGCTGTGTAATGACTAAGTTCAGAGAACTTGTTTTCCCCAGCCATAGCCAGGACAGTCTTATCACATGTGCAAGGGATATATTAGGGAGTAACTTCACTGAAATCAGTGTTCTCAATTTCTGGTCTTATAAGAAATCACCCCATTACCAATCACTCAAGTATAAAGCAATTATGTGACCATCTTCACTCTGCGTCAGGTTCTTGTGGTGGCAGCAGCCTCAATTTGAATCCAAGTCATGGCACCAAAAATACTGTCATGGATTGACCCTGTCTGAATGCCAGGAGTCACCAACTCTCTCTCGCACTCCCCTCTGCAGCTGGACAAGGGAGAGAAACTGCAACAAAGTGTTCATAGGCTGAGATATGGATAGAGAGAGACTACTCATGAAATGCTGTCATGAACAAAACAGGCTTGAATTAGAGATATTAACTAAATTTATTACTAACAAAATCAGAGCAGGATAATGAGAAGAAAAGACCTTAAAAACACCTTATTCCCACTCCTCCCTCCTTCCCAGCTCTACCTCCCTCCCCCCAGCAGCACGTGGAGACAGGGAATGGGGTTTATGGTCAGTTCATCACATGCTGTTTCTCCCACTGCTCAGGAAGGGGACTCCTTCCCCTGCTCCAGTGTGGGGTCCCTCCCACAGCAGACAGCTCTCCATGAACTTCTCCAATGTGAGTCCATCCCATGGATAAGTCCTGCTGCAACGTGGGTCACTCTTCCACAGGGTGCAGTCCTTCAAGTACAAGTTGCTCCAGCCTGTGTCCCCCATGAGTCACAAGTCCTCCCAGGAAATCTGCTCTGGTGTGGGCTCCTCTCTCCCCAGGTCTGCAGGTCCCTGCCAGGAGCCTGCTCCAGCACAGGCCTCCCACGGGGTCCCAGCCTCCTCTCAGGCACCCCCTGCTCAGGTGTGGGTCTCCTCCACAGGCTTTAGGTTGGTCTCTGCATCCCTGTGATCCTCCTTGGGCTGCAGCTGCTTCAGCATGGTCTGCACCATGAGCTGCAGGGGAATCTCAGCTCCAGCACCTGCTGGAGCACCTCCTGTCCCTCCTTCTGCACTGACCTTAGTGTCTGCAGACTTGTTCCTCTCACAGGTTCTCACTTGGCTCTTCTCTGGCTGCAGTTATATCTGCACTTCTATTTTTCCTTCTTAAACCTGTTATCACAGAGATGTTACCACCATTTCTGATTGGAACGATCTTGGCCAGTGGCACGTCCATCTTGGAGCTGGCTGGCTTTGGCTCTGCCAAACATGGAGGAAGCTTTCAGGAGCTTCTCATAAGAGCAATCCCTGTAGCCCCCACTACCAAAAACCTGGCCATGGAAACCCAGTATACAACTATTAGTTACCATTAGTTACCACTATAAATTGACCATTATTTAATTCAGGAATTTATGCATAAGATGATCACCATGGTCATAGAATACTTATGTTATTCTATAGTTTCATTACAAGAGTATCAGAAAGGTACAAGCCTACACTATTCTCACACTTTCATTGTGAGAGCAATAAACTAGTCAAATCTTCTTTATTCCCAGCATTACTAGAAAATAAGTGAGAATCAGAAATGGCTTAACATTACCTCAGTGAAAAACTCCTAGTGAAAATCAGATTTTTAAATCAGTAATAAGTACTCATATAGCCACTGGGTCATAGCAGTCCTCATCCCTAATGAATCCATGATTATGCCCTCACTGATTCAGAAAGTAGTTTTACTCCAACTTTATGAATGACAAATTGAAATAAAGAGCCTAAGTAAATTATTTAACCAGGGGAAAAAAAAACAGATAAGGCATGAAGGTTGAAAGCAGTTAAACACAGTGAGAATAAAGTTTGGCCCTGAAAAAAATAGAAAAAATTAAGAAACAGAAAAAAGCATGTAAGCAAAAGTAATATTGGAGAACAGAGAAACTGAAGTACACAGCTAGTTCAACAATCAATAAAAGATGATTTTACAGAGGTGGCATTTGAGAGAATATTTCAAAGTTTAAGGAATATATGACATATATATTTTCAGAAGTCTGGCCTTAGGAACTTGATAGGCACATTCCAGAAATCTAAACAAAAATAGTATGAACCAGAAATAGCAACTTTCACATATGAAAAATCTGTAAAGCATGATTGCTCAACATAGGGGAGTCAGCCACTAATCACAGCATAGTGAGAAAGCCAGAAGTAATTTTTATGAAGTAGTAGAGGGGAACAAAACAGAATTTAGATGGCTGGACATGTTTTGCCAGCTGCTAGAAGGGGATCGATCAATCTGCAGCCTGTATATTCTGACTTGCCATTCAGGATTCAGATGCCCTTCCATATAAGCTATGTGCGGTCCACTGAATTCAATAGATTTTACTAGTAAGCAGGTGTACTTCATTTATACTTCTAATGGTAGGCACCCCTCAATGAACAGTGAATTTTCTATCAGAATACTTTTCATCACCATGTGTCATCAATTCCAGACACTTTTACATATATTTACAATTTCCAATAAAAACTTCCCAGCTCTTAAAAAGATACAAATGCAAAAAGCATGCTGTCCTGATTTACTGCAATTTCCACCTTTCAATGCTCTGATGCCTTACCCATTCTCCATTCATCTGCTCCTCAGACAGCCTGACCGAAATGATACATTTTATCTGCTTCAGACTGCAAATACATACAAATATGCGTGTGTTTGTGTGTAGAAAATAAATACTATATATATATATATATATATATATATATATATATATATAAACACAGAGCAAGAGCAATAGTTTCCCATCACATAATTCACCATTGTTCTGCTCTTGCACCCCCACCTCAAGGAAACCCTTGAGAGACTAGGGTAAAAAGGTGCAATAATTCTTAAAGGATGACAGGAGTCTTGCAACTCTTTCAGGGGAGTTCTAGGAAGAGATGCATTCTCCCTTCAGGCTCATTGTCTCCACGCTAAACAGCCCCAGCTCCCTCAAGCGCCACTTGTATATTTTGTCCTCTGAACCCTCCAGCAGCTTTGCTCTCCTTCTCTGGATACATGCTCAGGCATAATGTCTGTTCTCTAGTGAAGGAGGGGCCCAAAACTGAGCACAGCCTCACCAGTGATGATCATTTCCCTGGTCTTGCTAAAGTCACATCAAGACTTGCAAACACACACTGAGTAAATCTAAACAAATGAATAGTCTTGTTAATCTCAGGGACAACAATTGGAATAGTCACCTATTTTAATCACTCCTGAGCAGTCTTCTTGTAGTTTTGTGACATTAACTAATGTCCATTTAAAGAAAAAAAGTGGAGGCATAAAACAATCGAAATCACATCCTTAACCTCATTACTTAGGTTTTGCTGTGCTGCACCATGTAAATGAAAGTAGAATGCAGTTTGTTATTTTGGAGTCTAGTGAGGTTCAGCTTCTATTACTCATTCTTGGCTGTTCACAGTGTATCTCAGTCACTGTTGCCCATGACAGTATAAAGATGAACCACCTACGAAGTTACATCTGGATTCTGCAAAGGAACAACAGTTACATCTGCCTGCAGTTTACTTGAGGTATTCATCACCTGCTCATACTAGTGATGTCTGGCCCCACTGTACCTTTTCAAAGGTACACTAGAAGGATCCATTTGTACTCATGTGCACATCAAGGCAATAAGGGTTTGAGTTGTGTACTGTTTCAAAAGTATTTCCCCTTGTGTAGGATATAAATTTGTTACAGTGTATTCCACAACAAGGGGGTGACTTCTTTCTAATATTGTAATTGTTGTTGCCACTGATTTAATAAAATCAGATCGAGTTGAAGAGAGTAGTATGAAACCAGTCTCTGGTGAGGTCCCAATTTCAGTGTTATCACTCACTAGCTATTTATTTTCATTAATGAACATATAAATTAAAGGGCTTTGTAGGATCCATGAGCCTGAGAGTGAGAACTGATGCCAAAAATTCTTCTATCTCTAAAAAATCTCTGCCACTTGATACAATCAATGGAAAACTGAAACAGTCCAACAGTGCTAGCAATTATCTTTGCCAGAAATATGCCTCAAACTTTCTACATTACCCTTCAGTAAAGCAAGTGCTGTACAGACAGTTAAAAAATGCCACAGGCCTTGCTTGCACTAATACAAAGAGAATTTTTATCTATGAACTCCTACAGGATAAAGTTCAGTATGGCATTTCAAGCCTAATCTTGTGAGTTGCAGAGCTCTCCCTGGCAAGAGTTAAGCAATTTACACTCTAATTCATCTCAGCAGCTTGTGAGGATACAAATCAGGGACTTTTTTCTCAGTTCTGCCCTCACACTGGATTTGCATCGAAGTGCATGGGAGCTCTGCATGTGTGGTGAGGGTGAGTGATGGCCCTTCATAGCTGACTACTGTTTGGAGGAAAAGCAGCTGCATTGAAAGTTGAATGCGTTTTATATGAACCTTCTTAGTTATAATGGCTAAAGACTTAGCTGACTAGGCAGGTCCATTTGCTAAAACCCTATTTCATTATCAGGCTCAAGAGATTTAAAATAAATATATTTCAATAGTGGCAAGCTTTGCTGTTATTGATTTCTGAAACATATTCTTAACTGGAACTTTTGTTATTCCTCTGCTTCATGATTAAAGCCGAAATTGCTTTCTGGTTTGGATACAATTCCATGTAAGAAATGAGATATGCAGATTAGGCCATTATCAGTGCTATTACTGTATGATTTTCATTTGCATAGTAACCTTCTATGGGAGGTTACTCACAGCACATTACAAATGCTGCCAAGAGAACCTTCTGGCATTTCTTGGAAACCATTACAATGCATAACCCCTCATGGGATTAGATTGTCCCATAATAAAACAACTTAGAATATCCTAGAAAAGGTGTAACTAGAGACAAGGAATCCTGCCTAGTTTTTTTTTTTCCTGGAAGAAAATTCACAAGCCAGAGAACAGGGCAGTTTTCACAGATTTGCAGACCCTTTCAAGGAGCCTTGTCACACAAACTGGAGGGTGGTAATCCTATCTGGTAGCACAATACAAGCTAGCTGAATTCTATTTTTATTATTTTTTGTATTACACATAGGCCATATTAAGACCAGCAGGAAATTGCCACCTTCAGAACCCCCAGGTATTTCTCCTACTTTAATGGAAGACCTTGAAAGTTGGGGACACCACTTCAGGCCACTACAGGAAACATACCTCAGTTTCACAACCAGGCTCTATAAGCCTTAAAGCTGAAAGGGAATCAAAAGCACTATCTGTAAATTTAAGTATATCCTTTAAGAAATATCTTCTGCTTTTTTCCTGCTTCTGAGATATCAGCATAGAAAAATATGTTATTAAAACAGATTGAGACCATAGGACAGTAAATAGTTTCACGAAGATGAGATGGGTTCCTTTTGTCTCAAGACACAGCTGAGTCTCCAGAGCTACCAAGAGCCCTTAGTGAGAGCACTCCTGTTACATACACTAAGTGTTCTCATGCCTCAATGTCCTTAGATGACCTGCATGAAACTCAGGGCTTAGAAACAGTGATAGCAATTACACATCACAGTCAAGTAATCCATAGAATGGATGTGATACTCCTGATATTTTCACACCAAGCAGGAAACCTCTGGTGAGCTGCTTGTAGAAGCAAGATGCTTCACAGTAGCAACACACTCAGAATGGTCTGCACCAAAATAAATTACTATGTGCTCCTTTAATCTGAGGAGATCTCATTGCAGTTTGCATCAAATTGAAAGCCATTTTGGCTAACGCTCATTTGGGCAGTAGCAGACCTGGAACTGTACTCAGAACTAAGGCTCCCATGTCTAGGGCACAACATGGAGCTAACACACAGCTGGAGAAATTTCCTTGGAGGGGATGCTCTGAGATACGCTTCACCTGTCAGGCAAGCTCTGCAACCTGGAATTATAAAATTAAAAGTTCTGTACAAGCAGTCAAAAAACGCCACAGGCCTTGCTTGCACTAATACAAAGAGTTTTTATCTATGAACTCCTACAGGATAAAGTTCAGTATGGCATTTCAAGCCTAATCTTGTGAATTGCAGAGCTCTCCCTGGCAAGAGTTAAGCAATTTCCACTCTAATTCATCTCAGTAGCTTGTGAGGATACAAATCAGGGACTTTTTTCTCAGTTCTGCCCTCACACTGGATTTGCATCGAAGTGCATGGGAGCTCTGCATGTGTGGTGAGGGTGAGTGATGGCCCTTCATAGCTGACTACTAATCACAAAATGTCAACAAACTGTCAATAGTGAGATGTTCTTAGATGAAGCAGAAAGCATGGAACAGGCAGGGGAGACTGAACACTCCCTTTGGATTCATGTCATCACCTATGGTCACCTAGAGATGGACTAAAATACATCCTTGTGAAAGCTCGTACAGGTGTTTTTTCCTCAACTTCTGATACTTCAGCATCAGGCAGACATGGGAGCCCATCTTGGCCAGAGTGTACTGAGCCAAAAGCCATGTCACAAAAACTTGTATGTGCTGCTTGAAAACAGCTGCTGCAGAGAGGTCACGGATAAAGCAAGTGGTCCACATGTTCTCTGAAATCTGATTGATCTTCCCTTTGTACTGTACACCTGTAGGCAGCTCTTGCAGAGAATACAGCAAGTCACTTTTGGGCTTTTAGTGCCTCCTGGAAGTGGGAGTGCATGTGTTTCCACCAACTCAATGCAGGCAGTGTCAGGGCTCTGGATACCATAAACTGCCCACAGCTTTAGCTGGTGAGACTGAAAACAATATCTTCCTGATGTTTTTAAATGAAAAGACTGAAGAAATACTACACAGACTTATCTGCATTTACTTTTGGTTCTTATTTGTCAGCATTCCACTACTTTCAGCTCAAACCATCTCAGAGAAGATAACCTTGGGAGAGAATAATCTAATCTTAGAGAATAACCTAACCATTTCCACACAAATTCCTTTCAAAACATTTCTGAATTTTTCTGAAGATATTTTAACTGAGAGGCATTCTTATACACGCCTCGCAGAAGGTTGCTTTGATGTTAAGGAACGGAAGTGCTGTTTTGCATTAAACTAACAAGCTTAACTGAGCATACAGAATACACACACAGATACCAGCTAGTTGCACAGCAGTTACCAAAATACATCAGAACTGGGTTTAAACTCTTATTTTGTCTATGAGAGAGCTGCACCCTCGATGTTCTTAGAGGTGTTTTCCAGCCTAAGTGATTCTGTAGTAACGTGGCAACCTTCAGCAACCAGACCATCATTTATTCTTCAGGGTCTTCCTGATGTCCCTCCAGCTTGCTGATGACTGCTGCCGAAGCATTTGGGAGCTGACGACACTCACTCCGCAGTCCTTTGAAGCCGATAAAGATCGGTGTACCAGCGCAGAGCCGCGGGCCTTACGCACCGCACGGGACTGCGCACCGGCCGCTGCCCCCCCCCCCCCCCCCCCAGCCCCGCCGCGCCTGCGCCAGGCGCCGCGCCTGCGCGCTGTTCGCGGCCGGTTCTGGGCGGCGGCGCGGCCGTGCCGGAGGCGCAGCGAGCCCGGCCCAGCCCGGTCCGGCCGAGGTGAGGGGCCCCGGGGAGCGCGGGGCGGGCGGCGGGAGCGATCCGCAGCGTCAGGACGGCAGCGAAGTAAAGGCAGCTGCCGCTACTGCCCTGTGTGAGGGGGTGTTGTTTGTTTTACGTTTTTGTTTAAAGCTGGTCATTCTGAGACGTTTGACTTTATCGCACGCAAGCGGAGAGGGCGTGTGCAGGTGTTCTCACTCCTGCCTGGGTGTGAACACAAGTTTTAAATCGAGAGTCCTTAAAAAGGAGCCAGAGGCTCTCAGACCATAGGCGAGAAATGTGGTCTCAGTGAGCCCTGCACTCATTTTCTGTTATGTAGCTTAATTTACTTTGACAGAGTTTCTTTTGGAGAACTGGACCAGATCCGAAAGTGTAATGCACTGACAGCCTCTCTGTGGCTCACTTGAATAAGCAATGCTCGTCCGTCTTAGTGTTAGGAGGCTTTATTACATTTGCGTGGCAAGGATGTGGTAGTAGAAGGGTTACAGGGGTGGCCTCTGGGAGAAGCTGTCAAAACCTTTCCTCACGTCTGACAGAGCCAATGGTAGAGGGCTCCAGATGGATCGGCCCCTGGCCAAGGCCAAACCCATCAGTTATCCTTGGAGATAACAAGTTTAAGAAGGTGAAAACCTGCTACACAACAGCAGCCCAAAGAGAGAAGTGAGAACATGAGAGAAACAGCCCTGCAGACCCCAAAGTGCAGAAGGAGGGAAAGGAAATGGTCTGGGTGCTGGACAGAGATTGCTCTGCAGGCCATGGTGAAGACCGTGGTAAAGAAGCCTGTGGGTGTTGCAACCCATGGAAGTCCATGATGAAGCAGATGGATATCCACCTGCAGCCAGTGGAGAACCCCATGCTAGACTGGTTGGATGCCCAAAGGAGGCTGTGACTCCATGGAGAGTAGGCCATGCTGGAACAGGCTTCTGAAAGGACCAGTGGGAGCATAGAGACAGGAACCCATGCTGAAATAGGTTTTCTGGCAAGAGTTAGGATCCACACTTGAGCAGTCTGTTTCTGAACAACTGTACCCCATAGAAGGGATCCATGCTGGAGCAGTTCATGAAGAGCTGCACACTGTGGTTGGGATCCCGTGCTGGAGCTGGGCAAATTGTGACTGTCACCTCATTTCCTGACTCCCTACTTAGTTTATGGGAAAGAGGTAGAGAAGTTGTTAGTGAGTGAAGTTGACCCCAGAAGGAAGGAAAGATGGTGGGAATGTGTTTCTAAATCTTTTTGTATTTCTTACTATTCTACTCAGTTTTCATTGGTAAAAACAAATTTCCTTGGCTTGAGTCAGTTTTCTCTATAACAGTAATTGCTGAGTGATCTTCCTGTCTTTATGCCATAAGCCCTTAATAATATTTTTGCCCCTTTTCCAGTTGAGGGGCAGTGATAGAACAACTTTGTGGCTATCTTGCAGTAAGTCAAGCACAAGGCTACACAGATGCTTATCACTTACATTGACTAAGTTGAGTAAGCAAGCTAAGGTCCCTTTCCAATCTTTCCAATACCTTGTTTTTTCTTTCTTTATCTTGCGTGTCTCTGTGGTTGGTTTTTTATGTGTGTGGTTAATGTATCATAGAATGTCCTGAGGTGGAAGAGTCCCACAATTATGGAATAGTGGAGGTTGGAAAAGACCTTCAAGATCATCAAGTCCAGCATTTGACTGAAAACCACACTTTCAGCTAAACAATAGCCCGAAGTGCCACATCTAGTAATTTCTTAAACACTTCCGGGGTGGTGACTCCACCACTTCCATCCTTGTGGGTTTTCAGGACTTCACTGGATTTGGTAGAGAGGAAGATTCAGACCAGTTTTGATGAGAGGATTGAACTAGATGAGCTCTGGAAATCTTTGTTCTAAAACTGGCTGATTCAATGATTCTTACTAAGAGTAATACACATGGGTATGGATTTACCAAGGAAAAATTATGCCTGACCCACATGACTGCCTTTAATAAATAGTAATTGGATTTGCAGTCTAGTAGGGGAGTAGGTGTCATTTATCTCCTCTTGAACAAGGCTTTCAACACTGTCTCCCACCCTGTTCCTGTATCAAAGCTAGGATGTATTTCTGCTGGCAGGGCTGCCCTCTGCATGGACTAGAGGAACAGGTGATGGAAACCTCAGGAATTTTTGAAATGACAAATGCCCTTTCTTGGCCCACCACTTATGGATGGGCTGGGGAGCAGTTCCATGGGGTAGCCATGGGCCCTGGCAGGCATTGCTCCAGGATGTGTGACAGAGCTCTGATAGGGTTAGATTTGTCCACCTCAGATCTCATATTGACATGTCTGGTTCTGGATCCTTGTGTAGGGAGAGATAGGGGCTGAATTCAGCAGAGATCATGGAGATAATGGGGCTGGGGCCTTTTCCCCGTGAGGAGAGGCTGTGGTTTCTGGGACCGTTCAGCTGGGAGGAGGGACGGCTGAACAGTGGTAGCCAGTTACAGTCCTGGCACCACTGGGAGGGAATGAAAGAAGGCATAGCCAGGCACTTCACAGGAGTTCATGGAAAAAAGAGTAAAGACTAGTAATGGAGAGAAAGCTTTTATTGATCAGGAGGGCTCAGTAAAGTGGTTCCTTCCCCAATCTTGAGAGTTTTCAGAGGCAACCTGAAACAAAGCCTTGAGCAACCTGGCCTGACTGCATGTCTGAACTTCCTTTGAATGGGAGGTTGAACAAAAAAGCATCTTTAGGTCTCTGCCAGCCTTGATTATCCGTGTATCCTGTAAATTTTTTGGACATTCCGTATGGATACACAGTTATCTTTGCTAAGGGTGAATGCTGATGACTGAGGAACTGTTTAGGTAGGGTTTAGTTTAATTGCACTGTTATAGCTGTTGCATTGTAACTATCCTGTGGATGTTTAGTTTAGATTGATAGAAATTTAGGATTTGTGTCTGATGCAAGGGCAACAGGCTTCTAGTCTATCTGGAATAGCTGATTTGTGCTTACATTGAAAGTATGTTCTGTGCTTGTAATGATTCTCTGTAGTAGTTTTTTCTTTTAATGTAAAAAAAAAAAAAATACCTGATGAGAGGTACAATATAATTCCAGTGTATTTATGTCAAAACTGTCCAGGAAGGAACCTTACCTCATTTTGCTGCTTATTGGGCAGAACAGAGGGGACTTGGGTTTATGTATACAGATAGGCTGTCACATCTAGATCTACTGGAGTTATTAACCATACTCAATAGATATAGGTACATCTGGAAGTGTTTGCTGTAGCAATGTTTAATTTTTTTTTAAAGTAAGATATCAGCTCTAGTTTAATGAGTGTTCATTTATTATATGGACACCTATTGTCTCAAAAATGCCATAACGTCTATTCTAAAACTATCCATACCATACCAGCAGCAGTGTTGGTTTTTTTCTTCTCCTGCACTTTCAGACATATAATCCGTAAGCGTTTGGGAATACCTCACTGCTTAACTGTGTGGAATTTGTGTTCACTGATCTATTAATGTAGCCATTAATTTTGAGTTTTCCTGCCACAAATGGTGTTTTTTGTGGCATATGCAACGTTGCTTGTATCCAGGCTTTAATTCCATCTTTGTTTTACAGTGGCAAGGTTCTAAATGTATCACACTGATAGCAGTCTTGAAATTTGAGTATTTTCCTTGTATATATTTCCTCAGTGCTTATTGCAAAGGATTACACTTAGGTTTTCAACAAGTACTAGCTTTTTGGTATTTTTGGGGAAGCCATTCCAAGGGACTGGAGGTGAGTTTACAGTAAACTGAAATATTTGAGTATTTGCAGTGGCCATCAGTTTCATTGGTGTGCAATAAACTGACTTCTGATTTCTCTTTAATGTAGGTTCATGGGTGCTTGTGAGTACGTGCATATTCCAGCTTACAGAGAAGGTTTTCACTTCAAGTCTTCCAGCCCCTAACTACAATTACCATTTGCAGTCTCACAGGTTGGTCTTTTGTTTGTTTTACTTCTGGTTTTGCATTAAATGACGGAAAGTTTGTGATAATTTTGCATTTTAAATCATATTTGTGAGACTGTGAACATTCCTTTTGAGCTGTCTCATTTTCAATTCAATGAAATATACTTAAAATGCTCTCAAGAATACATGCTCTCAGAGTACACATATGCTGTGCCATATGGAATATTTGTGCAGCTTTAAGAAATGTCTATAATGCATTCTTTGTACAAGACCAATGAGTATTCACCATTTCTTGGGTTCAAGCCCAAAAGACAAGGTGATATGGTAGACTTCAGAGAGGGAAGAAAATGCTTTAATGCATGCATCAGTTGTTAAATACAACATAAATATAGGGGGGGATAGGGAGGGTGTAAAAAATAGCATGCTGTCCCTCTTAGTCCTACGTATATTTTTTGAATCTCTCTTGCAGAGTGAAATTTAGTGTCATATGACAGAGCCAAAATGTTGGATGACATCAAGAAGCGATTTGAATTTCCTAATGCAGTTGTTCAATCACAGGTAATTTTTTTAAAGCATTGAAACAAATCAAGTTGTTTGTGGAAATGTTTGTTCCAACAGCTGCTGCTTATCTGCCTATCTGTTTGGGGGTTTTTTTTGAAAGTCAGAAAACCAGAGAAACAGAGTATTCTTAAATCGTAATCAAATCCTAATTGTCCTTTCCGTGTAATCGAAACACAGGACATAATTGCTCATCACCATAAAGTCTCTTCAGGAAAACCAGAAACTTTTCATGACTGGAAGTTTGGAGTGTGGCCAAGTGGTTTTTAGTAACCTTGTGATCTCAAGAAGCCAGAAATTACCAGATGCTGTGTGTGGGGCTGAAATACTTTGTAATATTTCATAGAACTGCTCTGTTTCTTCCTTGGTGGTAAGAACTGATGAACTACTGCAGTCTTGTCTGTCATCAAGGGATAAGTATATGCAACTCAGCTCAGCCCCCTTTATTTTCTGATCCACACATTTGTTCCTCATCGTTTTTACCTGAAATGATAATGTACAAAAAGTGTTTATCACAGTATGTTTAATGGACAGGAAAGAGTAATAGTAGTAATAGTCTCTGATTCTTTATTTGGTAACATACATGTTCTTTACTTTGGTAATTTCTCACTTCAGTGTTAAAAATGTATCTTTTTGGCTGTAAGTTCATTGCTAATTTCCCAGTTTTCTTCCTCATCCTGTTTTAGGATTAAATATGTACCCATTTGTTTAGTGAAATAAGTTGATCAGAATGCAGTCTGTGCAACCTGGTGCCTCTCTTGCCTTTTCATTTCGGTCAGTTCACCTTGGTTTAACAGTAATTAGGTTTGAAAGAGAGATCCAAGTCTACTTGTCATCATCTTGGCATTTGGGAGAAAAAGCCATGTTCCTGAAAGCTGGAGTTCATCTAAGGTCTGCCAAAGAGTCTTGCACTGGAGATGAGTTTATACCATTAGCCTTGATGAGTAGGACTCAGCATCTTTGAAGCAGTCAATTTTTCTCTAGTGCAGAATGTCCCTGTTGTGCACTGTTGTATTGCTTAAATGTCTTGGCTCATTATTACAGCTGCACATCATTAAGGTCTGCTAATGTGCTTTGGTTGATTTTGTCCTGTTCTTTGGCTGTTTTGGTAGTTTCCACTTGTACTCTGGACCCTGGAAAGCATTCTGTAATCTTCAAGCTGTAATCAGGTCAGGATTCAACTTCATAAGAGATGTCTTCTCTTTCTGGGACCAACCAACATATCTGCTCTGCAGAGTGTGTAGTCTACACACAATCAGAAAAGTGAGGAACTTGAGCACAGATTTGTAGGTCATGAATTTTTACTGCTTAATCAAGTTCTAGAAATGCAGGGAGCTAATCTGCATTTTGACTTTTCTGTGTAGCTGGGTCACTACAAAAGCCAAGTTTCTATTGGTAAGCCCCTTTTCCTGTGTAACAGAAGTGTCTTAAGGATGTGAGTATGAATTAACTTCTGAAGGTCCTTTTAAGCAGGAGAAAGATGTAGTCTTCCCTTGTAAGTGAAATGAAAGACATCTGATGTGCCTGGGAAGCTCACTGTTGCACTTGTGATGGGTTAGTTGTAACCAGAGATAAGTGGTTACATTTGACTTGGTCCTATTTTCTCCTTCTGTTTCCTCAAGAGTAAACTTTCTAAATAACCTGTCTTTTTAAGTCAAATGTGTTAAGAGTACATTTCCTTACTTGCAAAAAGCACAGTCCTTGTAGTTTAGGAGTGCTTCAGGTGCTGTCTTTGCAAGAAATATTAGCTCTTATTTAGGTTTGTTATGACAGGGTAGCAACTTGTGCCTGACTGAAGTAGAAATAAATCTTGAAAGGAGAAGGAACCTTGAAACACTGAAAATAGTCTGTTCATGTCTTTTTATACACTAACAAAAATGAAATGCTAAGTGCTATTTTTATTCCTTGCTGGCCTAGTTTACTTTTTCCAAAAGTAATGATCCGTCATTAGCAGAGAAGAATAGATGCAGCAGCTGTTCTGGGCTCATTGATAATCTGAAATATTTTTGTGCTGTTACTATGAAAACATGTCTTTCTGTCTTTCACAAAAAATGGGCTTTCTGGGTGACAGTATCAATAGTTATGAAACAAGACTGAGTAAGACTTTACAGATGAGTGGGAAAACAAAAGCCTAGGTTCAGACAACCTGACGCCTTTGAGTGTATTTCAGTTCACAGTTAGATTTTGAAAGACAGTTTGAGGAAATCAGACTTTACTAAAATAGAATGAGGAACTTAATCTTTACCTCAAAAGAATAAACCTGGGCTGTTTTGGGGAACTGAAGCTTTTTGTTTTGAAGACCTTGACTGTTTGAAGCTTGTTAATGATTTCTGCCATGTAATAGCTTAATGAGGAATAACGGTAATGTCAAGTGCCCTGTTTAAAGTAAATGAAATATTTCTGGCAGGAGTTGTGATAAAGTGCTTAAGGCAAAACTTGTGGTGCAAAAATGTAGGGAATTTGCTTAGATGTGCAGTATTCTCCTTCCTCTCTTGCTTCTGCTTCCCCATATAGTACAGGATTTAGTAATTACTACTGCTTTTAGGAACATGGAGATCTGTTTAACAATGGAGGTATAAAGTTGTTGCATCAAAATATCTGCAATTCCTAAATACCTATGTACCTGTAAAAAGAGGCCTTTGGGCTTAGTGGAGCCCTGTGGAAGTTTGTTTCTTTTGTGCCTCAGCATTAACAGTAGAAGTGATTATATCAAGATTATAGAAATTTTTGACCCTAAAGCACATTTCAGCTTCAATATCCATAGGGTTGGTATTTCAGTCATAATAAAATGATCATATACAACAGCATTGTAAAGACTTCTTAATGGAGAATTTAAAAATCATGCATGTATTCTTATTTCTTTTTGTTTTATTTCTTTTAATGCATCTTTGTGTGTTTTTTGTTTCTTTTTCTCTTTAGGCAGTGGGCCATCTGATTGCTGCAGTACTGAAAGAAAAAGTTTCTTCTAAGAAGATCAGACAGGCTTCTGACCAGGTCTGTGGCATTTTTTTAACTTTTATCTCCTCTTCCATCCTTGTGTAATTATTCAATGTGCTTTTTCTAGATTTTCCTATTTTCCACTGTGTAATTTTAATGCAATTCTAGAAGTTAAATAAGGTAGTTATCAATATGTATTTGGGCATACAGAAACAAACTCTGGCATCAGAAGAGCAGTTTTACTTCCATTACAAGACTTAATGGCAGAAGCCTTAATCCTGCAGAATACCTATATCTAGCTAAGTTCAGTTTAAAAGAGTTTAATGTGGTTATGTTACTGAGAGTGAAATATGTAGACTGAGACTTTGTCTCTTGAGTTGGAAATTTGTTTACATTGCTATAAAAATTTCAAGAAGTATGGCATTTTACATACCTGCATTAGTGTTACATTTCTTATCAGTTAACTAGACCTTGTATTTCTTCAGGAGGGAACAAGGTGTAAAGGCATGCTTAGAATTTGCATTTAAAATTAGTCAAGCTCACTTAAGTGCATGTCTTTTTAACATAGAGGTATATGAAATGTTGGCAATTTCAAGTGTAACAGCAAATGGGAAAGGTGTTAGCTAGAATTTGTTCCTCTGGTTTTTCTCCCCAAAAGCTGACATTTCTAGAAGTAAACAGAAATTGATCTGTGGATTTTTATTCCACAGTCTGGGGTTTTCACCCTAACATACCCAGACCTGGAAAGTGCTAAGTTTTGATGTGAGGGAGTATTGGATGTTTGTAGTTTATCTAACAAAGGCTCTTTCAGAGTCCTGATCACAATCAAGTTCCCAAATTATGTTCTAGTTTTGAGCTACAAGCTGATATTTTTCCCCTTAATGCTGCTTATATGAAACTTATATGCTTATTAGACTGAAATACAGCAACATATTCTAATATGCTTGGAAGCAGAAGACTGTGCTTGTTAGGCATTGCAGACTCCCTTTATATGCAAGTGTTTTGCAGTGTTGGTTGTTTTAAAACCTTCCTTGTTCTCCAGCTGGAGGTCACAAAGTCAGCAAACTAATCTGTGAATACTAATTTACTACAGAAACCTGCAGCAGTTTTGTTGGTTACTGCCAAATCTTCATGCTTACTAGCAAATAGAACTTTATGTGTTTAGTAAAGGCAACTTATCTTTAGATAGCCATTTGTATGCCTGTCTTTAGCTGTCTGTGCTACACCTTGGTGTAGACACATCTTGTCATGGCAGTTTCAGAATTGTCACCAATTTCATCCTTATTTTTTAAATCAGGAAACTGATGATAACCCCTGCCTGTGGGCACCCTATCCCTGGATGTGCTTAAGGTCAGGTTGGGTGGGAACCTGAGCAACCTGTTCAGTGGTTGCCCAGTGAACAGGGTGCCCAGGTTGACAGTGAGTGGCATCCTTTCCCATGTCCCAAACTTGGAACTAAATGGTCTTTAAGGTCACTACCAACACAATCCATTCCATGATTCTATCTGCATAGGCACAGCTGAAAAATTCATCCACATTACCTTTTTGTCAGAGACAGTAAATGTTGCCTACCATGGGCCTAGACAGCTGAGGGCGAGAAAGTGGAAGCTGTCCCTGCTTTTTTGACTTTTCTTTCACTTTTTGTCCTGAGTTTCTCAGGAATAGAATCTGTACCCCAGCTACCTCTTGTGCTCTCTAAGGCTTCAGGAGACGCAACTGAGCTGCTTTTTCTTTAAAAGTGTGTTTGAGATGACCAAAGATAAATCAGTGTGATTTTTCTCATCACTTGTGTCCCATGCTTTTGCCTTCAGACTCCTGCTCTGAACCTGCTTTGGGAGAAGTGCTGCAGTGAGAATGTTGCCTTGAGAACAGCCTGCTGCGAGGGCTTGGTGGCACTTGTGGTGGAGAAACATGCTGAGCTGGACTATGTTCTTCATGGAGCTCTCAACCTAATTCCCTCAGCAAGGTTGTGTTTGGTTGCCTAATTTTTGTCAACTGGTTATCAGTCATTGCTTTTCCCTTACAAATCAGTCATTGCTTTTCCCTCAACAGAGGAAGAAAAGTTCTGTGTCAGTATCTTCAGACACACCATGGCATTACGGACTGCTGCTGCCCTGCCACTGCCTGAAGAATATTGCTTTCACCTTTGCTATGTGACAGTGTGGGTCTGATGTAAAAACTCTTAGAGTATTCTAGGGATGTAAGCTGACATTGTTAAGTTCAAGCTAGTGCTCCAAACTTTGAACTGTGGAACCTCAGAAGTCAATGAATTGCTTAGTTTTGTTATCCCTACCATAGAAAGGGAAAAGAAAATTACAGCAGCTTCCATTATGAGGGAGTATATTGTGGTTTAACCTCAGGCAGTAGCCAAGTCTCCACCAGCAGGGTTAGGGAGAGGGTAAAAGGTAGAACGCAGCTTCTCCACCAGCAGGGTTAGGGAGAGGGTAAAAGGTAGAAAACTTGTGTGTTGAAATAAGTAAAGTTTAAGAGGGAGAGCGAAAGCTGTACATAAGCAAACCAAAACAAGAAATTAATTCACTGCTTCCCATGGGCAAGTGGGTGTTCATCTATCTCCAGGTGAGCAGGGCCCCATAGCATGTGACTTGAGAAAATAAATGCCATCACTTTAAACACCCCCTCTTCTTTCCCTCAATTTTGTATACTGAGCATGATGTCATATGGTCTGGAACGTCTCCTTGGTCAGTTGGGGTCACCCATCTTGGCTCTGTTTTCTCCCAACCTCCCATGCACCCCCAACTTCTTCCCCTGTGTAGCAGCACGAAGAGCAGAAAAGGCCTTGGCTGTGTGTAAGCCCTGCTCAGCAATAACAAAAACATCTCTGTATAATCAACCTGTGTTCAGCACAAATCTAAAACATAGCCCCATACCAGCCCCTGTGAAGAGAATTAACCCTATCCCAGCCAAAACCAGCACAGATGGAAGTAGCTTCATCAGTCGGTCCAAAAACTGATTGCTCAAATAAAGTCACCCTAAGAATGTGTATTGGGATTAGGAATGCTGCAGTCTGTTTCCTTGTCTGCTGAGGAGGAAATTACTTTACTTTGAAGCTACTTCCTCCTACACAATTCTGGAAATGCAATGCTTACGTCTTGTAGTGGTCTCTTGACCCAGACTGCCCGTCCAACATACTGGCGAAAGAGGCACTGTACATAGCATTTAGAAATAGGAAGTCAAATGATGCCTGGGGAGAGATTTCCAACCTTGGGGAGACTGGGGAGAAATTTATCAACCTTATTAAGTTCCCTTTTGACTGCTAAGTGGATTTCTGCACCAAGTTGTGTAATTCTCTTGCTAGAGACTGGTAGAGTTGTTTTTAGCCAAACCAGCTATTTAGAGCCACGTATGAGATATGTTATGCTGGTAGACTCAGCACAGAGGCTGCAAGAGCCATGCTATTCAAGACATGTTCTTCATCACTTCTCACCTTCACATGATCAGTTTTATGCTAAGGTTTCTCATATTCAGTCTGAGATGAATGTGAACTTTTTCTAACCTTGTGACTTGCTTGTTTATGGGTCTTGGTGTGCTGATGCTAATTCTGTGCTGGGTTTGCTATAAATAACTGCAGTTTCCTATAAGAGGTTTGTAAAGATTTTTATAGTATGGGTAATCTCTGCAAACCACTATCCTGCAAATGATGAAGTTTTGGGGCATTTTGGGCTTAAGGGAGGATTCTACATAAGAATAACAAGTAAAAGTACCTGTGATAAGACTGTGAGAACCTGAGTCCTGTGGCTTAAGGTGGAGTAAAAGTTTTATTAGCTGTGATGCCATCATGATTTTTTGCCTTTTCTTTTTATATACCTTTTATGTATTCTTAGTATTCTTAGCATATATAGTCAAAATCCTTTGTTATGGTATCTTACCTTAAATCCTGATATTCTTCTAGGCCATAAAATTAAACATGCTAAGGGTCTCACAGCTGGGGGCCGGAAAGCCTCGTTATCTTGGAAAACCAAGGCCCTTTCTAGAACATATTTTGTAATCTAGGCTCAAGCCCATCTTAGGGGGGGGGGGTATACTTTATAATATAGAGAGATGTCATACCATTCATTTCAACTCCTCACTGAGGAATCTTTGTCAAATATGCTGATTTGCAAGGTCTATGGAACTGTATGCATGATATA